>NC_054412.1:555832-733332 GCF_017976425.1 Toxotes jaculatrix
AGCCTGTTGGTGGAACAGAAACTTTTCTTGCGTTTTCTTGTCGCTGTCATGGTGAAATCTGAAACCACAGATCTGTGACTCGTCTCTGTGCGACTGGAAATGTTAGACCTCGGTTGAAATGCTCCTTTGACCCCACAGAGAACTCCAGCGATTGGTCGCTGTGTTCGGGCTCGGTGGACGTCGGCTCCTACCTGACGGCTCGGCTCAGGCGGACCCACGGTCTGATGAGCATGAGGAAGACTCTGGCTCTGATCCACCTCGCTCTGATCTGGAGCCGCGAGCCGCTGACGCTCAGCGACCTGCTCAGGTAACATGTGAACACACCTGGATCCCCCACGCGTGCAGAATGTTTGTCATGCAAACAGTTGGATCTGGAACAGACAGTGGGTGTGTTTGTGGTCAGGTTGGTGAATGAAGGCCACGTCCCGTACGTCAACGCCTACGAGGAGCTCCCAGAGGAGATGAGGCTCGACGGCAGAGACGCTCTCATCTTCATCGTCGAGGTCAGAAACTCAGTTGGTCCTGAGACTCAGACCCGCTTCCTGTCACCCCGCCTCAGAGTCTCGTTCACAGCTGATCACGGGACAGACCTGGGAGGTTTACAGGAAGCAGGATCTCGTGAAGCCTCAGAACTGATCAACGAAACAAACGTTTACCTCGTTTCGTTCGTAAGGATCAGAGCTGTCGATCTGTTGATTGACAGCGACATAAACCAATCGGTTCAGCAGTTTAGGAGGGCGGGGCCCTGCTTGTGAAGTTTCCGTGATGTTGATTTTGGTGTGACGTGTTTCCACAGAGCGTCCCGTCCCACCGGGCGGTGCACAGCGAGGCTCAGGCTCTGGCTCTGTACCTGCAGCTGCAGGCTTTTCCTCCAATCAGCCGACAGAGTCTGCTGCACCCGGCGCTGCTCAGCCTGCGCTACCTGACCGACGCCAACCTGCCCGGTAACACCTGCACCCACAGCGCCGCCGATGATGCTCACAGTCCCGCTCGGAATGTTATTTCATCCTCTCTCTTGTTTCCCGCCCAGATGAGCTCCACCCATGGGTCTGCAGGCTGATGGAGTGCGCCGGTATGGCGGATGAAACGCTCCACACGTTTGATCCCGTGTCTCGCCCCGTCCTGCCGCGGTACGACGTCCAGACCGCCGCCCTCATCATAGTCACCATGAAGTTCATTTTTGGCCTGGACGACCACACGGAGTGGTAACTGCACACACACACACACACAAATACACACACACACACACACACCTACACACACACACACACACACACCTACACACACACACACACCTACACACACACACACACCTACACACACACACACCTACACACACAGACACACACACACACACACACACAGACACACACACACACACACACACACACAGACCTACACACACACACACACCTACACACAGACACACACACAGACACACACCTACACACACACACACACACACAGACCTACACACACACACACACCTACACACACACACACACAAACACAGACCTACACACACACCTACACACACACACACACCTACACACACACCTACACACACACACACACACCTACACACACACACACACCTACACACACAGACACACACACACACACACACACAGACACACACACACACACACAGACTTACACACACACACACAGACTTACACACACACACACACACACACACACACACACACACACACACACACACCTGTGTGCAGATAAATAACACACTCACTTGGTTTGTGTGTTTCAGGGATTTATCTAATGAGTCCAGTCTCCGTGACGACGCAGGTCGGTTCCTCAGCAGCTGTTTGCAGCGAACAGACGACGTCACTGTCACGATGAATCCACTTCCTGTTCGATTTCCTCAGAACTGTGTTGAAGTTTCGTGTTTGCTGTTTTCTCAGAGAACACGTTTAACCTGAGGAGGTGGTACAGACTGATGCAGGCCGCTCTGATCCGAGCTCAGCAGAGGAGAGACCGCCACGTCGCCAGGTGAGATACCAGCAGCTCTGACACCTGACGGCGTTATTTCCTGAAGCTTTATTCATGTTGTTTAAACCTCTGAGCTCTGCTCTGCCCGTTCCTCCCTCTCACCCTCAGGAAACAGTGGAAGGCGAGGAAACCTCTTCCCCGGAGCAGGAAGTCCCAGTGCGTCGTGATGAAGAAGAAGAGTAAGAATCTGAGTTTGTGGATGTTCCCGCCCACCGCCGCTGACTCTGGGCCACACCAGCCTCTCACCTGGCTGCAGTGACGCACAGGTGTGCTGCGGGACGCCGTGACATCACAGGTGTGCTGCGGGACGCCGTGACATCACAGGTGTGCTGCGGGACGCCGTGACATCACAGGTGTGCTGCGGGACGCCGTGACATCACAGGTGTGCTCCGGGACGCCGTGACATCACAGGTGTGCTGCGGGACGCCGTGACATCACAGCTGTGCTCCGGGACGCCGTGACATCACAGGTGTGCTGCGGGACGCCGTGACATCACAGGTGTGCTCCGGGACGCCGTGACATCACAGGTGTGCTGCGGGACGCCGTGACATCACAGCTGTGCTCCGGGACGCCGTGACATCACAGGTGTGCTGCGGGACGCCGTGACATCACAGGTGTGCTGCGGGACGCCGTGACATCACAGGTGTGCTGCGGGACGCCGTGACATCACAGGTGTGCTCCGGGACGCCGTGACATCACAGGTGTGCTGCGGGACGCCGTGACATCACAGCTGTGCTCCGGGACGCCGTGACATCACAGGTGTGCTGCGGGACGCCGTGACATCACAGGTGTGCTCCGGGACGCCTTGACATCACAGGTGTGCTGCGGGACGCCGTGACATCACAGGTGTGCTGCGGGACGCCGTGACATCACAGGTGTGCTCCGGGACGCCGTGACATCACAGGTGTGCTGCGGGACGCCGTGACATCACAGGTGTGCTCTGACTTGTTGTAGCAGGAGACTGGATCTGAAGCTGCTGATGTTTGCGTCTCTGCAGGGACAGCAGAGCAGGTTCAGACCTGTTTTGAGAAGCTGTCTTCCTGTCCTGTGGGGGTCCAGCACTGCGATCGGTCCAGCTTCAGGTTCTGCTGGGGGGACGAGGACGGAGCGGACGGTCCCAGTTTGCACCACAAGAAGATGGACAGAGTCCTGATCCTGGAACATGACGTCCTGACTCCCTCTAACTCCACATACTGGCACCCGGCGCTCAGACCCTGTGACCCTCGGTAAGTTTCAGGTGCTGTGGGGGCTCAGCACCTGAAACCGTCAACATTTCACTTTATTAGGAACAGAAACATCTGCTGTTTGTACGGTGCTGATGTTTCTCCTTCTCCTCCACAGGAAGTGCAGGAGTCACTACTCAGAGTTCGAGCCGACGTTTCCTCGGTCGTTTGTCTGGCTGCTGCAGCTCTTCTCCTTCCTGCTGGACGTGAAGCCGGCGGATCTGTATGACGAGGTGCTGAGGGTGGAGAGACGAGTGCTCGGCAGCAGAACGCCCCGAAGTGGACCCCTGAGGAGGAAGAGGAGGACCAGGGCCGAGACCAGGACTGAGACCAGGACACCACAGAGATGATGAGACATCAGAGAAACCAGATTAAAAAAAAACTTGAAGTAAATTCAGAAAAGAAAAAAAACATTCTAATAATTCAGTATCGGTGCGTTCAGGGACACTCTGCTGTGAGAAGCAGCTGCTGAACACTTGGACGTTTCTGGACCGGTTGTCAGTAAACGAGTGTTAGAGCTGCACTGGTTTAAAGTTCCTCTGAAACAGTTTCTGGTTGTTTTTCCACCAACATGACGCCAAAGATCTGCTGCTTCATTTCCTGAGTCTCGGCTTCTTTTTTGATTTAATAAGAAAAATGGTCACAACAGTTTATTCATTTCTAAAGATTTTAGTCGATAGCGAGAACAGTCTGTCCTGAAGGTGTCTTTGGGTTTTGGACGTTGGAGGACGCTCTGTGGGAAATGTTTGACTGTTTTTTCACCATTTCAAAGAATAAACTGTTATTCTTGTTATTCTTGTTGTTGTTGTTGTTGTTGTCATTGGAACCTCAGCAGCAGAGTCTCTGGCTGAGCTGTAACGCAGGTTTTCTGAGGACAGGAGTCATCTCAGGACGCTGGAATCTACCAGCCACTGTGAATGCAGCACGATGCTGTTTCCCTCCACCGAGATGACAGGAGGTAAGGCTGCTCTCTATAGTATCACCATGGCAACATGCCCAACGCTGTAAAGTTACCTAGCAACAGCCACGAGCTTGGCAACCGCCAAAATAAAACCTTACAACTGTGGTGTGTGTGAGGCTGATGTGATGCGACAGAATTTGTCCAGAGATGGTGAAGAAATGATGCATCCGGTTTTTATTTTGTTGTTTTTGTTTATTGTTTTTGTCCAGTTTTGTTTTGAGCTCTGAACGTGATGAAAATCCAGTTTCCTTACCTGACCCCGAGAGGTGAAGTCAGGACACTGCAGCCGAGCAGAGAACAAAGACGGAGGGAGCACAAAGAAAAAAAGCTCCGCGATGATGCTGGTAACACAACGTCTGCACCACAGTGAAACTCTGACAATGAAATCTGAAGATGCTGAAGCAGCAATGTCTCTGTGAAACAGATGAATTCAGTGAAGTCAAATCATGATTTTTCACAGGGATGAATCAGTGAGATCAGCAGTGGAGGAAGTAAAAGAAGGAAAACTGCTCAGCAACACTGAAAACACTGTGACAGGTGAGAGCATGTGAACATGATCAGGACAAACCCCCCCCCCCCCAGCTCTGTCTCTGTTCCTGTCTCTGTCCCAGTCCCTGCCCCTGTCTCTGTCTCTGTCCCTAACTAGAAAATAAATAAAGGTTAAACGAGCCGGAAAAATCAAATGAAAAGATGATTTGTCTCCGTCTGTTCTGCAGCTCCTCTGTCTTCATCCCACACCAGACCTGCTGTTCTCCATCTGTCCACCAGGTGGCCCCAGACCTTTTCTGTCTACAGGTCCACTTTCTCACCTGTTCCACATTTTCGGTCAGGTGAGTGAGTGAGTGAGTGAGTGAGTGTGAATCTTTGAACTGAAGTAAACAAAGTGATTCCTGGTTTGAGCCGAGGGTCTGAACACGTGTGAACACGTGTGAACACGTGTGAACACGTGTTCCTAATCAGACGACAGAATAATGTAGATTTGTCATATTCTCAGCTTCATGTGCACAAAGTCTCTGAAGGTAAAATAAACTGAAACTGTTCGTGTTGCTTCAGTTTAAATCATTTTCAGACAAAGTTCTATGGCAATAAATCCAGAAACCGTTATCAAAGACAGTATTATCATTATCATTATTATCATTATTGTTATTATTATTATTATTATTGCTGTTATTACTATTGTTATTATTAGGGAAAAAAACTGGTGATGTGAGGAAGATTTACACAGTTTGCACGTTTCTTAGATTCCTTCCTTTTCTGGGATTTTTCTGCTGATTGTCTTTTGTTTTGTTTTTTTCAGGAAAGAAAGAAGCTGCAAGAAACAACAACAAAGACTCACAACCAGTGAAAAAGTTTCAATCACACTGAAAACGATCCTCAGTCAGAGTTGAAACTGTGTTCGGCTCTTTAAAAAAAAAAGTTTCCAGATTTAGAAACAGGTTCTGCTGCTGTCAGACGTCCAGGTTTCACTCTCTCCAGGAAAATTCACCAAACTGTTGATGCTGATTGTTTCTGCTCTGAAGTCGCAGATGGTGGAAAAACGAAGGTGAGAAAGATAAAACAAATTTAAAGCTGCTTTTTTTCATAAACATTCATCTGAGAAAATAAAAGATTCAAATGTAAAAGTGTCTGATTAACAGAAAAAACATTAGTATTATTTTATCATATATATAAATTAAAGTATCAGCATCAAAATGTAGTGAAAGGACTAAAAGTGAAGATTCTGCTGAACGTTCTAATTATTGATGCATTAATGTTTTCATCACTTTAATGTTGCAGCTGCTTAAAGTGCAGATCATTTATAAACTGCTGGTACTTTATAATTAAACATGATTAATGAACTGATTCTATTTTGTTTTAATCATCTGAATCTGATGCAGATGAATTCAATTCAGTTTTATTTATTCAGCTTCTTCCACAATCAAAATTGTCTCAAAGCGCTTTACAGAGACCCAGAGCCAAAACCTGAATCAAAATCTGGATTTTTAAATTCTTTAAATTGAAGTTATTTGAATTTAAAAACGAAGTAAAATGTGAAAATAAAATTGAGCTTCGTTTGTACAATGGTCGTGTTTTTATTATACTTTTATAATAAAAACATGACGTCATTTTCTTTCTTTAGTTCCTGTTTTCATGTTGTTGGTCTGAAAAAACAACAACAACAAAAACTAGTCCATTTTTCTGTCCCTGAAAAAGTCTGATGGTTTGTATTTTTATAAAATTATTAAGATCAAATCAACAAACCAAGTGAAATTAATAAAAAATAAAATAGTAAATAAATAAACAATCTTGACGTATATATAAGTGGTAAAAATCTTTTTTTTTCTTGAAAAGCAGAATTTAGTTTAGAGTGAAACCAGAAGATTAATACTGATAAATGATTTATTCCGATTTTTGCATTAAACTGCTACAAAAAATAAACTTTGTTTTTCCTCATTAGTGGTTTTTACCTTCAAGTGACTAAACTGTGCATTACTCTTTAATTTATTCTGAAAATCTGCACAGAAACCAGGCTGAGGAAAACCAAGACACGAGGCCGAAAGCTGCAGAAAAACTGGTGCGTGAGCTTTTTGTTTTTGTTTCACAGAATAAAAAAGAAAAAGTGCTGAGTTGAATTTTGACAGTAAATCTGCTGCTGAACATTAAAGCAGAGAAAAGATTTTTTCAGATTAAATCAGTTTCAGTAAATAAAGACTCGTTTCTGTGACATGAAAAGTAATTTCATGTTTTCAGTAAAAATAAATTCTAGATGATCTGTTTCTGTTCTGTGGACATCAGACAACAGACAAACTGAATGTGTTTAAAATAAAAAAACAAACGACTCTTCATTCAAACTTTAGAAAAAGTGTGAAAACATTTCATCCTTTCAGGAGAAGCAGGTTTTTATTTTTTCTTCTTTTCGAAGATGTTTCACCTCCTGAGAACGAAAGCAGCTTTTACTCACTGTGAAAAGTTAAAGATGGTGAACAGAGTTTTTCCTTTAAGCTGAGAAACGGTGGAATTTAAACTGAAAGACAACCTTCTTCTCTGGAGCTTTCAGCTGAGTTTCTGTGCTTCACTTTCTTTTTCCTGATCTCTGAGACACGGAGGCTTTTTCTTTCTTTATTGAGTAAAAGTTGCAGAAGTACAAAGTAAAAATACAGTTCTACTGTTTTACTGTGGAAACGTATGAAAGAAAAATCTGCTCTTCCTGCAGAACGAGGCCTTTCTGAGCCCGAACAGTTTTTTATCATGTGAACACACAGAAAATGATTCGTTTGATCTGATCAAATAAAAATAATTCATCCCATAATTTCAGGACTTCAGGGGTCTGGACTGTGAGTCTCTGTCCTCAGAGACCTCAGGTGGACCTGCAGAGCTGAGCAGCTTCAGTCAGCCTCAGTAACTGAACACACCTGTGAGTCTGCAGAGCCTCTGACTCATCAGCTGATCACAATAAGTCAATGTGAAGTAAAGAGAAGAATATTTGGAGCAGAACAGTAAAAAGTATCAGACGGAAATATTCAGCTGCAGAGTCGCCGCGGTGACGAGTCTCTGCTGAAGCCTTGAGACGTCTCAGGACCCTGGAATCGGATCAGAGACCCGAGGAACCATGACAGGACACTGGACACTGAAACCCGGTCAGGCTCTGGGTTCTGGTTCAGGCAGATCAGCTGACTGAGGCCTGAGGCCACACCCACCTCCTCAGGTCACATGTCAGCTGCAGGTGGAGGTGCCTCTCTGTCTGTGGTTCCATGTGAATCAGGTCCCAGTGGATCACAGACCAGGTGCTGAAGGAGGAACAGCTGGAGATTTTACTGGAAGAAAAAAAAATGATGATGAGCAGTTACAGTAAAATGTTTTTTAACATGATCACAGCTGCTTTTCTTCTTTTGTTAAATTACAGAAAGTTTCATGGATACAGCTGATGAATGGACGTACTCTGACCCTGTGCCGCCTTCGGCCTGATCTTCGTCCGTCGTCACAGGTTTTACCCAAACGTTAAAAACTGCCTCACACGTTCAGGAGCTCGATCACCTGACTCCTCTGAAAATCACCTGACTCCTTCATCACCTCTGAAAAGACACTTTTTTTCATTTTAGAAAAAAAGGAGGATTTCTGGTCAGTTTTAAGCCTAATGCAATGCATGCTGGGAAGTGTGTGCGAATAAGCTAACAACGTTTCTAAATAACTTCAGTAAACAATCCATCAGAAGTTTTATCAGCTGAACTCGTGAGTTTAAGTTCTGAAAATAATAATTAAACAATTTAAACAAACTTGAGGTTTTACAGCAGCAGCCGGCGGCTCAGAGACGAACGCGCTCAGAAACTCTCTGAGGCTTTAACTGGAGCTTTTTGATGACACATTACAGGAAATGAGGGCAGAGCAAAGCAGGAAGTGTGTGTTGATGTTTGCCCGCAGGTCTGGAGTCAGCAAAAAACTCCCATCATCCCTTTCACTGAAGTCAGCAGCACAGATGGGCTGGATGTGAGCGAGGAATGTTTTACAGCTGCTGACTCTCCGTCGTCACAGTCAGCGCAGCATCGCCGTCGCCACGCCACCAAAAAATCACAGCGAGGTCCCCTCCGATGGCGAGGACACACAGTCACAGGCCGTCCAGAATGTCCTGCAAACCCTGGATCACGGGTAGCAGGAGCGAAGACCAGGACAAAGTCCCTGATTAAAAGTGGAGCGTTCAGGGATTTTGGCGAACGTCGGCCACATTCCTGTCACATAAACGTAGAGAGGTGAAGGAGCTGAAGGTGCAAACAGATGTTTATATGATTGTTCTCCAGCTGTGGAAACACATGTGGGTTTACATGGACCCAGTGAGTCCTCCACGCTTAGTACAGAGACCACGGTGACCACGGTGATCAGGATTATCTGGACTCAGAAAAAAGAAGAAAAAACTTTGTGAGAGAGTCTGTTTTCAGCAGCGGTGAACCCGCTGCACCACCCGCCTCCTCCTCAATGGAGTATGACCTACATTCAGTGGCCCCACCCACCCTGGACGTCCCCTCCTGCCCCTTTCTCCCCCCTCACATACATACATACATACCCGGAGTGGGTGTGTGCCTGGTCGGTGAGGTCGTTGTTGTTTGCTTTGGAGGGAAATCACATCTGCTGCTGCGATCGCGCTCTGAGGGTTTTATTTAGACCGAAGACTCTCAGGAAGCAAACGTAGAGACTGAACCCTGAACTAAACCCTGAACTAAACTCTGAACTAAACCCTGAACTAAACTCTGAACTAAACCCTGAACTAAACCCTGAACTAAACCCTGAACTAAACTCTGAACTAAACTCTGAACTAAACTCTGAACTAAACCCTGAACTAAACCCTGAACTAAACCCTGAACTAAACTCTGAACTAAACTCTGAACTAAACTCTGAACTAAACTCTGAACTAAACCCTGAACTAAACTCTGAACTAAACCCTGAACTAAACCCTGAACTAAACTCTGAACTAAACTCTGAACTAAACTCTGAACTAAACACAAGGACTAAATTCTGGGACTAAGATGATGAAGTAGAGTCAGAGGCTGAAACTCTGCTGCTCAGTCTGGTTCATATTAACCTTCATGTAACTACACAATGTGTGAAATGAACAAACACACTTTAAAACACAGGAGGACTCAGCCGCAGCCCGTGTGTTGTCAGTGGACACGGGATGGACGTCCACGTGTGGCTGCAGTTCCTGGAGGTCTGATTCTTGGAAGTCTTGAAGGAGGGGCGACCTTTGACCCTGCAGTAACGTGCACCTCTGCTACCATGGAGGTTCGGGGCCTCACACGGAGACACAGCGACGGTCAGAAGCTCGTACCCGGACACCTACTGACACACACCAACCCCTCCCTGTTTTCCAACCTCAGCCTTAAAACCAAATCTAAACCCTCAACAAGTCCTTCAAAAAATCCAGGACCAGACAAAATGTCTTCACTGCTCAGTGTGTCCTCACAGAGGTCCATTTCTAACAGCATCTTCACTTTTCAAAAATGTCCTCAGTGCTGACCTTTCACAGCAGAAACTTTCCCCACTGTCCTTACTTTTAAAATATGTCCCAGACATCATGACTTTCCATAAACATTCAGAAAAGGTCCTCATTTTCCCAGAATGCCCCGAACTGTCCACGTCTCAGACACAAATTTGACCTCAGACATCAAGACCGCGCTTTCTATCGTCCTGTCACAGAGCTCACGGCCCGGCTCAGGTCGCAGGCAATCACCGACCAAGATTCACACCGCTACCTCGTTCCCATGGCAACGGCCAATCAATTATCACCTTGGGTTGCAGCACTTTTTTCTTGGACAAAGACAAAACAGAAGTGTGTGTTCAGAGTGTGTGTTCAGAGTGTGTGTTCAGTGTGTGTGTGTGTTCAGAGTGTGTGTTCAGTGTGTGTGTGTGTTCAGAGTGTGTGTTCAGTGTGTGTGTGTTCAGAGTGTGTGTTCTGTGTGTGTGTATGTTCAGAGTGTGTGTTCAGTGTGTGTTCAGTGTGTGTGTGTGTTCAGAGTGTGTGTTCAGTGTGTGTGTGTTCAGTGTGTGTGTGTGTTCAGAGTGTGTGTTCAGAGTGTGTGTTCAGTGTGTGTGTTCAGAGTGTGTGTTCTGTGTGTGTGTATGTTCAGAGTGTGTGTTCAGTGTGTGTTCAGTGTGTGTGTGTGTTCAGAGTGTGTGTTCAGTGTGTGTGTGTTCAGTGTGTGTGTGTGTTCAGAGTGTGTGTTCAGAGTGTGTGTTCAGTGTGTGTGTTCAGAGTGTGTGTTCAGTGTGTGTGTGTTCAGAGTGTGTGTTCAGTGTGTGTGTTTGTTCAGAGTGTGTGTTCAGTGTGTGTTCAGTGTGTGTGTGTTCAGAGTGTGTGTTCAGTGTGTGTGTGTTCAGAGTGTGTGTTCTGTGTGTGTGTATGTTCAGAGTGTGTGTTCAGTGTGTGTTCAGAGTGTGTGTTCAGTGTGTGTGTTCAGAGTGTGTGTTCAGTGTGTGTGTGTGTTCAGAGTGTGTGTTCCGTGTGTGTGTGTTCAGTGTGTGTGTTCTGTGTGTGTGTATGTTCAGAGTGTGTGTTCAGTGTGTGTTCAGAGTGTGTGTTCAGTGTGTGTGTTTGTTCAGAGTGTGTGTTCAGTGTGTGTGTGTTCAGTGTGTGTTCAGTGTGTGTGTGTTCAGAGTGTGTGTTCAGTGTGTGTGTGTGTTCAGAGTGTGTGTTCAGTGTGTGTGTGTTCAGAGTGTGTGTTCAGTGTGTGTGTGTGTTCAGAGTGTGTGTTCAGTGTGTATGTTCAGAGTGTGTGTTCTGTGTGTGTGTATGTTCAGAGTGTGTGTTCAGTGTGTGTTCAGAGTGTGTGTTCAGCGTGTGTGTGTGTTCAGAGTGTGTTCAGTGTGTGTTCAGGTTCTGGTGCAGGTTCTTCGCTCTGACCTACAAACAGCTGGCTGAGTCGAGCTTCGTCGTCTCTGCTTCTGATTTCCTCCTGCACAGAGTCTGGGAGTGTTTTCTGCCTGGAAACCGTTTTTTATGGACGGACGGACGGACCGCCTGCCTGTGTGTTTTTCTTTTTCCTTTTTTTATTTCACAACCTCGCTGAACTTGAAAATGAAAATGAACTCACTTGACCCCTGCCTGCTGCCAGATCCTGCCTTTGTCCCAGTTTCTGCCTCTTGTGTGTGTCTGTGCTGAGTTTACAGTCCTGAGCTCACCTCTCTCTGCAGACGGCCACAGCAGCAGCAGCACGTCAAGCTAATTCACTCTGAATAATGAAGATGTTTGTTTGGTGTACGAGCTGCGGGGCGAGCCGGGCCACCGCCGCCACCAAAAGGTGTTGTGAGGCGAGCAGGTGATCCGAGGCCGGCTGTGTGAGGAGGTTTCTCCTGTCAATCAAACACTGAGGGGTGAAGCATCAGCGTCACAAACGATGGGAAACAACAGGGAATAGAACAGGCTCTTTGTCTGCCTCAGACAGGATGACGTATCACCACAACCAACCATCACCTCCACCTCCTTTCTCCACCCTCCTCTCTTCCACCGTTTGTTCATGTTATGATAACGATGATGATGATGATGATGATGATGATGATGATGGTGGTGGCAGCACGGCTCGACCTCCAGTCTCCTGCTGCAGCTTAAAGGGTTAACATGCAGCCACAACAAAGGAGCCGGTGCTGGGCCGGCGCGTGCATGAGTCGAGTGTGTGGAGGGGGAGGAAAGGGGGAGGAAAGTGAGGGGAAGAAGAAGAGGAGGGGGCAATCCTTGTAGCCCCGCCCTGAAATTCTTTATCGGAGAGGCTGTTTACAACCTCGACGCATAGGAGTCCCCGGGTTCATCGGCCCGGTGGGGAGGGGGTGAGGAGGAGGATGGGGGGTGGTTGGGTGTGTGGGGGGGGTAGTTAGTTGGACTCACATGAGAGCAGAGAGGAAAATGGTACAGGAAGAAGACAATAAGAGAATATGCTGAGGGCCTCTCTGAGCTTTTCTTTCTCTTCTTTGTTCCCAAACGTCTCGATTCTTCGTGACTCTTTCTGTCTTTGTTTTCTGTCTTTAACAGTGTTTAACATGCACATGTCTGAGTTGATGCAGACACGTGAAGAGGGAAAAAATGCCCAGGATCGCAGCCCAAAAAAAAAAAAAAAGAAAAACCCTGTGGACTTTACTTTCGTCTGCTGCAGCCGTTTCCACATTTCCTCCACGCAGACGTGCAGCAGGACAACTTTATTTTCTCTCTCATGTTTCAGTTTTCATGATTTTGTCCTCAGACTGAGCTGCAGCCTCGTCTCTCAGTCTCAGTGCTGCAGGAAGCTGTCGGCAGAGTTTGCACTGATGCAAACCAGCAGACAGATCATTTAGTTTTCATGCATGTTTGCGTGTTTCAGTCTCATGTAGTGGATTCAGCCTGGGTGTCATTCATGTGTTGCTGCTGACCGGTCCAGCAGAGCTGATGCTGAGTGTGTGTGTGTGTGTGTGTGTGCGTGGGTGGGACTTCATGTAGAACAGCATGCGTGTTGTTTATAATCTGCTGCTGTGGCTCACACACTCCTCCCATCTCCTCCTCCTCACACTCGTGTTTACATCTACATTTTACATGAGTCTCATGTTTCCACAGAGTGCGACTGCACAATATACTTACACACTGAAAAATTATTTATTACTAATTTCATTTTGTGTTAAACATTACTTGATTTACAGATAATTTCCCAGTGCCCAAGCTGATATCTTGTTTTGTCTAATATTCAGATATCCATATAAGACATTTGAGTTTCTAACAGAGTAAATATTCAGTTTCAGTAACTGGATTCTTTTGCATTTTCCCTGAAAAAAAAAAAAAAAACGACTTAAATGTTGAACAGAATTGTTGCAGATGGTTCTTCTGCTGACTGACTGGTCGATTAATGGACTAGCTGTGTGAACTCTGATAAAAATATGAGCTAAATCAAATGACAACATATATATGTTTATTAAAAAGTTCACATCTATTTATCATTTCAACCATAGAACTCAGGGCAGAACAAAAACAATAAAATATCAGATAAAAAACATTGATATTAACATTTTCACATGCTCATAATCTTCTAATATGAGAAGTCTTTAAATGTACAAATTTATTTCACTGATACCATAAAAAAAATCGTAAAACATCACGGTAAATTGTGTTAAATAATAAAAAGAAGTTGATGACAAATACATTAATATTAATATCTTATATTTTGAGTGATATTCCAAAATGATGTAGACTTTTTAAAGTTCAATTCTCAACTATAAAAAACAGTTTGTTTGGGAGCAGGCACAAAAACCCAGCAAAATATAAACATCTAAAAAAAGCATCAGTATAAATGTTTATGAATTTATCTAATAAAAATGTGAGGTCAGTTCTCAACACACGTTTTGATTAACATGCTGAAATATTC
This sequence comes from Toxotes jaculatrix, assembly GCF_017976425.1. Classification (NCBI taxonomy): domain Eukaryota; kingdom Metazoa; phylum Chordata; class Actinopteri; family Toxotidae; genus Toxotes; species Toxotes jaculatrix. The sequence continues at coordinate 569,875 of NC_054412.1, forward strand.
CAGACTGATGTGAAGCTGTTAAAGCTTTATATGTATTTGTGAACGTGTTTATGATGATGATGATGTTTCTAACATCCGGTTCACTGCGCTGATAAACGCGCTCTGTATAAACACTAACGTGTCATTTACATTTCTTCATATTTTACCTGCAGTTGGTCACTACGTGCCTCACGCGCGTCCTCGCGGGTATCGCGGTCCCGCCTCGCGCCTGTCTGCTTCCCAACCTTTCCCCTAGTTCGAGCGCGCTGCCGGGTTCACCGGGTTTACTCTGACACCGCTGACTCCCCGGCCACGCCCCCCGACAGCCACGCACCCCGCCTCGGGCCAATCGCGTCGCGGCCACGTACCGATCACGCACCGCCTCGCCTCGGATTGGCCGCAGCCCGCTACACCTTTGCCTGTGATTGGCTGCGTGTTACCACCCGCCAGACTGCTCTGAATTTTGTTTCTGTGTTTTTTTTTCCCTCGGGTTTTTTTTTTTTTTTTGGCTCCGCTCAGCTGAAGCCAGTCTGCTGGCAGAGGCTCAGCTTATTACCGACTGCCCGCTCTCCTGCCGCTGTCTCTGCCTTTATTTTGAAGTACCCGTGGCTCGGCTCAACTCTTCCTCATGCACAGCTTCTCGGCGGAGCGCTGCTGCCAGGTGAGTCCGCTCCGCGGCCGCGGGACCGGCTGTTTAACGACCGTCCGGTGGATATTTCTTTAAAGTTGTTGTAGCTGAGCTGTTACCTGCATGTTCATAACAACACGCGCTGGTCTCAGGTCAGCTCCGCGAGCTTTCCAGCGGGCTTCACGGTGGCTCGTGAACGCGCCCAGCGGCTGGTTTTGTCTTATTTTGTCGCTGTCGGCTGGTTTACCTGAGGTCATACTGAACCCAGTGTGTGTGTGTGTGTGTGTGTGTGTGTGTGCGCGTGCGCGTGCATCCTGCCGTCATCAGTGACCAGTGTGTGTTGCTGTGTATTCACAACAGTTGCATCACTGCAGTGCATCGCTCCATCATAAAGTTTAAGGACTGATGGAGACACTTTGCCCCAAACTGGGCTGGTAGTCTTTGTCTCGATGGATCCACCGCTGCTGCTGGTTCCACTGGTTTCTACTGTTGATGAGTAGAAGCAGACTCTGCTTGCTGGTCTTTGTTGTTGCTGTGAGCTTCTGTTAAATGCAGCTGATGATTTTCCTCATTGTGGGTCAGAGCTGCAGTAAACAGTCATCAGGTTAATCTGATGACATTAAGTAATCGATTGATCATTTGGTTCATTATCAGAAAACAGAAAAAACATTGTCTCAGAGCGAACTCTCATCAAATGGTTTTTTTTTGTTCAATAAATCAGCAAAATATTCAATTAACTGTGGTGAAAAAACATTTGGAGCCATCAGATGTTTGATGTTCAATCATTTTAAATCAGTGGATTAATAAACAAATTGTTGAAGTAAGTGAAATGAGGAAATACAAACCAACTTAGTCAACTTATCAGTTTGCTCTATGAAATGGCAGAAAATGTGATAAATGCATGTCAGAGTTCACTAATTCACACATTCATGTTGCAACCTAAATACATTCAGTCAGTTCTCATAAAAGAAAAGATGAAAATCTTCTCGTCTGTAACCAGGGATTTTTTTTAGGTTTTCTGCTTTTGAAAATGTCTTAAATGACAAATCAGCTGACAGAATTGTTGCTCATCAGTGGAAATGTCAGCATCAGAAATTGGTTTTTCTGTTTGTGGACCGATCAGATTCAGGATCAGTTTGTTCATAAAGCTGCACCCAAAAAACTGCAGCTGAGCACAACAAAGAAAGAGCAGAGGAAACAACACGGCAAGACCACATATGAACAACACAACAAGCAGAGCCACGGCCACAGAGACGAGCAGGGAACAGAAGAACCAGAGGCTGACGAGCCTGAAGTTCAGTCACAGTAACAAAGGCTGGTTCACGTGTTGTTCTGTCCGTTAAAAGTCGCCATGAATGATGATCATTGTTTAAAAACACATTCTTTCCTGTTCGAAGTGACAGTGAACACACGTGTTGTGTCTGCATTGTGTCTGTAATCCCATTATGTGCTGCTGTGCGATGTGTTTGTGTGATGTTCTGCGTGGGAAATTGCAGTGCCGGAGCACGATACTGAGTGTGTGTCTGTTGCAACAGATTGACTTTGTTTTCTCCAACTGTACTTCCTGTTGGGAGCTTCCTCTGGCTCGCGCTCTCTCTCTCAGGGCGAGTCAGTGCATGTTAATGTGGGAGGAGTAGGGGGCGGGGCTCTTTGTGTGTGTGTGGGGGGGTTGATATCTGGCACGCCACCTCCCGTCATCTATTCTGGGTACAGGGGAGGTTCCCCCTCATCCTGAGCGAGACGATGGGTGTACCCGCTGCAGTGGGGCCCTCTCTCTCTCTCTCTCTCTCTCTCTCTCTCTCTGTATCTATATATATAGCTCTCTCACCCCTCATTCACTCTCTCCCTCCACCCTTCCTGTATGTGCAGCTGAGCATTCACCAGACACCAGCCAACCTCGCTGAGCACCCAGGAGCCCTTTGTCCCCCCGTCACCTCCCACACGTTTATTTTTTAAATGTTTATTTTTTCTAACATTTTGTGTGAGTACTTTTTTTGACCTGGGCAGCATCTGGTCCACAACAATACTGTTTTATTATTATAGTTGTATTTGCTGTGTTTCCTACATTGTTTTCGGCTCAGAAGAAAAGAGGAAGTAGGAAAACAAGTGACATCACTGGTAATTAGACGGGTGGCGAGCACGTTCATTCCCAAAGGAGGAAGAAGGGCTGTGTCTGAAATCCGTCCCTTGTTCACTCATTCACTGCTCCCTGTTAGAGGACGGGTCATCGGGGACAAAGCTCCACCTGCTGGCAGCAGGAAAAAAAGGCTGGCTTTATTGGCAACACGCAACTTTAAAATAAACAGAAGTGTGGATCAGTGCAGGACGTGAAAAATCCTCAGCTGCTGCTTTTTATCAATAATCTACAGCTTAAAAATCAATGAATCTGATTGGCTGTCTGCAAAACACTGTTGTCAACATTCGTCCACCGTTGGTAGAAAAACTGGAGCCACAGGATTCTGAAACACAGCAGATCACCTGTCAGGTGGAGGCAGAAAGATCTCTCAGTCCATCTAAATCATTCACAGTAAGAAGATATTTGTTTGTTTCGTTATCTGTCAAAGTAAAAAACAATCGTCTGAATCATCGGAGCACATTTTGGATCCCAACTCATGTTCCGAGCAGAAGACACTTACCTCACTTCCCTCTCACTAATCTCAGAATATGTGAAACAAACTTTTTGGACACAAAAGAACAAAAACAAAAAAAAGCAGTAACTAGTTAAAGCATGAGGGAACTCAGCAGAACAAAGCTGAGAGGAACAGATCTCAGTAACCGAGACATCACACTGGTTGTTTTCATACAGTTTTAAAAAAAACGATAACGTAGAACTGAACAGTCTGAATCATGCACAGGAAGCCATTTGGGATCCCAACTCATATTTACATTTGTAGTGAATAGAAGAAGGGACTTTGTGTCATTAACTGTCAATCAAACTTATTTTCTGGCACAAAATAATCTAAAAATTTTGACATGGAGCAGATTCCAGAGGGAACTCAGGAGAACACGTCTGGGATCCCAAATTGTAGGAGCTGAGAGATGTGAAGAGATGTTTGTTGGTGGGTTTCTTTAACGTGCTGTAACAGTGTGATTCCTCTGTGAGGCTGCAGTGTTGGTGCTGAGCTGGAGAACCATCACGTTTCTGACCCCACCTCTGTAATCAGATGAATCCTGTAACCTGACCCGTCTCACAGTGAGATCATGGAGTCAACATGGCTGAATCCCGGCTTTGTCTTTCTGAACCTCCACAGTGGATGAACTGACAGTTAGTGTCTTTTCCCTGTGACTGAGTCAGATGAGACGAGTGCTGACGTCTGATCCTGCACAGACTGAACTTCAGCTGAAACTGATGATCTTATTGATTGGGATTTCAGTTCTGTTGATCGATTCTGTTCATGCTGAGTCATGGTTCTGATTCTTGTCATATTTGAGTGAGAGCGACAAAGACCAACCTGTCTCATGTGTCCCGGGTCTAAGCCTCCTTTGACGTCCTGATCTGCCTCAGGTTGACAGTATGGATTCCCAGCCAGCGGCGACCACCGAGCTGAAGCCGTGCGTTGAGTACCACGACCTGGAGGCTGCAGAGGCGCTCGTCAGCATGAGCTTCTGGGGTCAAAGGTCACACAAACCTCGCCCGCTGACCCCCACCTCCGACTCCTGTGACTCCATCCAGCTCCACCCAGAGGGAGGGGACACTCCCAAAGACCTGATCGCTCTGTCCTCTCTGGTAAGAAGAGACTCAACGTTCATTAAATCTACAGTCGGGTTCAAAACCAGAAAACCTGCTGGCTTGTATTATACATAATACATAATAATAAAAGTATGGAATCATTGATTGTAATAATAAATTGTAATAATTGAAATAATTCAATAAGTAACAAAAAGGAGAAAAAATTCATAAAATTAGTAAGAAGTCTTTTCATATTTTATGATGCTTTGTTTAATGTGAAGCTTCAGTTACAGAACACAGAGGAACCCATACACAGAGGTTCAGACAAAACATTTAATTTCCCTGAGGTTTGAAACTTCATCTGCAGGAGAAACAACATTGAGACATTAACAGTTAGTTAGGGATATATTTATATTTATAGAGTTTTTAAATTGTAGTAATATGAAAATACAAACATAAATAAATGATGAGCAGTACTAAGAACATGTTCAGTGAATATTACTGAAGCTTTTTTCCTTCTCTCCGTCAGTGTATGACTCCACCTCACAGTCCGAGCTTCGCCGAGGCCTCCACCACCGCTGTCCTCACCACCACCTCTGCTATGAGCCCTGCCTCCAGACCAGTCTTACCCCACCTGGGCCTCAGTATCAGCCCCGCCCTCCTTACTGACTCCCACACGGGCCTCCCCCAGCCCTCCCCCTCCTCCTCACCTCTCATCTCAGACACCTCAGCACTTCCACCTCAGACAGAGTGGTCCTGTGTGGCTCCGCCCAGCAGAGCCATGGCCACCAGCGTCATCCGCCACACCGCCGACAGCCTCAGCATTCCTCCTCCTCCACCTCCCGCTCCTTCCTCCCAGCTGACAAAAACCTCCATGCCACCTCAACCAGGACCTCCACAGACACTTACAGAGGAGAGGGACAGACCTCCTCCATCTCCTGACAACCCGTCCTCCCCTCCCTCCTCAGTGTCTCCTCCTCACTCCATCCCTGTGTCTTCCTCCTCCTCCTCTTCCTCTCCAGTGTCCCCCTCTCCGGTCCTCTGCCAGGTGTTCCCGGTGAGCAGCCGGACGGGGATGATCTCCGCCTTCGTCCAGGCTCCGGTTCAGGTTCAGACTCAGGGGGGGCCCAAACCCATCCTGCCCCAGTCTCCTTCCAGCTTCGCCCAGCCTCTGCTGGTGGGCTCCGCTGTGCCGCAGGGGACCGTTATGTTTGTGGTCCCCCAGCCGGCCGTCTCCCAGCCTCCGCAAGGCCCACAGACTGTCATGACCCTGGGCAACACCAAGCTGCTACCCCTGGCCCCGGCTCCAGTTTACATGCCATCAGGAGCGAATGGCGGCGCCTCGCAGGCTGACTTCTCCCGCAGACGGAATTATGTCTGCAACTTCCCCGGCTGCAAGAAGACGTATTTCAAGAGTTCACACCTGAAGGCTCACCTGCGCACACACACAGGTAGGAGGTCATCGCACAAAATAACCTCTCCACATTTTTTTTTTCCAGTTCTCCTCTGTGCTCTGTTGACTGAAAACCACGTCCCTGATGTTCTTGTTGTTTCTTCACGGTTTGAAAATTCTTTCTGACGTTAGAGGCTTTGAGCTTGGCCAGAAACCCACTGGATTTACTGAGCTGATGCTTCTTAGCATCAAAGAAAAAAATTTAAACTAAATCACAAAAGCTCAGCGCAGCTTTACCTGTGATACAGGGAACAAACTGAATATTCTGTTATTTTGTGATGCTTTGTGGTTTTGCTCATGAAGAACTGTCCTTTGTCAACAGTTCGTCTTTCTTTTGTCCTCTGCAGGTGAAAAGCCGTTCAGCTGTCACTGGGAAGGCTGTGACAAAAAGTTTGCGCGCTCTGATGAGCTTTCCCGCCACCGCCGAACACACACCGGAGAGAAAAAGTTTGTCTGCAACATGTGCGACCGGCGCTTCATGCGCAGTGACCACTTGACTAAACACGCCCGACGGCACATGACCACCAAGAGGGCATCCTCATGGCCCACCGAAACCGGAGACCTCAACAAAGTGGCCCTGCCCAAGGGCCAAAACAGAGGCCCCGCGCTGCCTGTGGGCGTGCTCGTACCCACCGCCAACTAACAGACTCAGGCAGGACCCCACAGGGCCAACTCAGGACCCCAGAAAGGTGGGGGGGGGGGGGGGGGTGCAACCAGACACTTAAAGGTTAGTGACTGGTTGTTTCAGTCGGCTCCACCAGCCACATCAGGACGATCTTTTCTACTCTACAAATCATATTTGGCTGGTGAACACCGTGAAGACAGCGACTGGGCCCCGGCTACGTTTACAGAAAGACCTCAGAACAGGGTCATTAAAACATGGCAAACTCTGATTATCTGAAACTGGGTTAAGACGGCTATCTTACTCTCGTCTTAAGCAAGAAAACCAGACCAGTTGTCTGTTTCTTTTCATTTTGGTGTATAAACTTACTTTTCCAGGCTCAGCTAAAATGTCGTTTTGTCTGACCAACAATCCAGAATCCAAAGATATTCAAGTTCCTCTGATGTACGGCAAAGGAAAGCATTGAATCTTAATATTCGGGAAACTAGAAACATCATTAATCAGCCAGTGTTGCAGCTGTACAGTTCTTCAGTAAATGCACTGAGCTGCTTTCCACCACTGATATTACTACAGCTTTTAGTAATCTGGACACTTACTGTTCCGTTAGCATCCAAGCTAGCGGAAACTAGCAAAAAACTTTTTTCCTCATCAGAAACTCTTTATTGGATAAATGAACATCGTGGAAAGAAATGTCAGAGGGAAGTAAATGATCCATTTCAGAGAAAATACAGAGGTTTGAAGAGAGACTGTGAAGAGTAGATGCATGTTCACAGCCGGCTAGCGTGTTAACCGTTAGCTCACTTGTTAACTTCGTTCTGAGACTTTCAGGTGTTGAGGTGAATTCATGCCACAGTATTTCAGATTATTCCATTTTAACATCTGTAATAATCTGAGTATTTCTGTAATGCAGATATTCTGAGTTTAATCCATGTAGACTTAGCCGGAGCAGAGGACAGAGCGAGTTTCCCGCCCTGCTCAGGACTTTTTATTCCCACCGACCACAAACTCACCGAGGAGAAGGAGGAGGAGGAGGAGGACATGAAGGCGACAGGCTGCTATTCATCCACGGACAGAAACCAACAAAAACCTGACATTGCACTGGATTTTTTTTTAATCTTGCTTGTTTTTGTACTCTCTCTCCGTGTATAATCATGTTTACTTCATGTGTATATGTCAAGTTTAGCAAAATGTATGCACTCTTTTTATTTTTTGCCAAAGCCTCTGTATTGTGCTTGTATCGTTAGCCTACTTCTGTTTATTTGTCTGTGACTGTAAATATTGTAAATATATTGATATCTATATGAATGTTACGTGTATTCCAATCTGCATTTATTGACAGTACGAGTTATTGATATTTTAAAAATGTCAGTGGACAGTATTCCTCACTGTGATACTACCTACTATCTTTGCTTTATCACATTATTATTATTATTATCATTATTTTTATTATTATTATTTAATAAAAATTTGTTGAGGAAAAAATGCTGTTGATGATTTGGCCCATAGTGTAGCCAGTAAGAAAATACCTCATGTCATTAAATGTAATTCTTAATAATAACGGCTTTTATCAGAATTATCCCATTTCTGAACATTTGCCTGTAAGCGATGGTGAAGATTATGGCTTTTATAATAAAAATTTACCATGAGAGCAGGTGTCGGTTTGTAGTTTGTTCTTTTTCACTGTATTACATTTAACCATTTTTTGGGGGTGGTGGTTACACATCATTTCACTGACAGTCTCTGCAGCTACAGAAAGCATCTTTTCCTCATGATTTCTGAATAAGTTTACAGATGAAAATGATCAGGTGCTGAGAGCATGATCTGTACGTCTCCACCACTGCAGCTGCTCATCAGGCCGATAGCAGCAAAACTACAAAGACTAACTTCCTGTTGTTTTTACACCTGTATACACCTGTCCCTCTCACCTGACAAAGTGTCTTTACCTCACATTGCACATTCTGTCTTTTTATGTTTATATTTTACATTTTTAATAGCTTTTTTTACAAGTTGAATTATTCTATTTTTTACTGGGGCTTTAGTGATTCCGTTATTTGCTTTGTCCACAGTGACAATAAAGCTAATCTATTCTATTCTATTCTGTTCTGTTCAGCTCTGTCCCCCTGCTCCTCTGTCACAGTTTAAACAGAACAGAGTGAAAACACTGAAGACAGCTTTGGTTTGTATCATCATTAAGGACACAACGTGGGACCTTTTGTCCATTTTCTCATAGGTGAGTTACAAACAGCAGCACTTTATTTATATTATTTAAAGTAATGACAGTTCATACTGATCATTTGCAGTTTATCAACCAGAGTCTTCAATGTGTCTTAACACATTTTACTCACTTTGCTATCACTGCCCCACATACCGGGCTTAGTTCGGTTTTCTGGGCTGCGTTCCGTTACATAAACACGTTCATTGTCCCGTATACGCGCTTTCTGCTCGGCGACAGCGAGGCACTTACGTGCTGTGTTACACAACCGAGGCTGCGACCACTCTCTCCCCACACCACCCGGTAACAACCGTCAGCCAATCCCGAGCCAGCGCTGAGGGGGTGTGACCAATGGCAGAGGACGACGTTGTGCTGGGAACGTAAGAGGGGCGCGTCACTGGCTTATGAGGTACCCGCCCACTTGCCTTACTGACCGACATTCAGCAGAAGCCAAAGAAAACGAACAAAAATTAAATCAGTAAAAAAAAAAAAAAAAAAACAGAGGTGGAGGCGAAGTGAGCGGAGTGGCGGCATCATGTGGCGGTGAGCGGTACTGCAGCACAATTTAAAAACAAAAACTAAATAAATAATTGGTTTATATTTTGTCAGGGGTTAAAAACATATTTATTTGTACAGTTTCACACAAATATTCAATAAATAAATCTTTACAGAAAGAGACATAGTTATGTGTATAATCAGTAGTTAAACTCACAGGGACCATTTTCCTGATTATACTCTTATTTTATGAATTATACGTAAAATTACTTTCTTTTTCCTCCACCACTGATCTCAACCTATAATTATAATAATAGCGCAAAAATAATTTATCTGTTAAATGTATTAGTCTGAGCCATTATTATCAATAAATATAGTGCTGTAAAAAGTTTTTCCCCCTGGAGAGAGGAGATGGAACAGAACTATAAAGTAAAACTACTGAACTAAAAGTTCTAAGTTTTTTTCCACTGCTGTTAAATAGCAAATACAAAAAGGATTTAAACCAAAAGCCTTTCTATAATCAGCTGTTATTCGGATGTCGTTGCATTATAATAACATTAATTCATCCTGGGCTCTAGGTGGCGACAACGACTGTTCCCTTGTGTTTACAGGTCCTAAAGCAGCCAATCAGTGCCACCTTCGCCTGATTAGAGGGGAAAATGAAGCTAAAACTTTTCTTTCAGAGCCTGAAACTTCCACAAAGAAAATGTACAACACATGCAGGTCACCAGAAACACGAGAATCCGGTGTTTGAATCGGTTTCTTGTGTCGAAGTGACGGCGGAGAAACGAACAGACAGATCACCGGGATGTTTCCTTTGTTGTCTGATATTAACAGTTGCAGAGTTTTTAGGCTAAAACCGTTAAAGTCCGTTCTGGTCCACATATCCGAGCACACGTTCGGCAGCTCTGAATGCTGAGTCATATTAATATGTGCTGTGTAAAATGATTTTTGGCGCTAATTTGTCACGGTGACAACGCCTTAATGTGACTGTAAACAAAAAGCGCGGCAGCGGGAAACCAGAAATAAATAATATAAACAACCGTCACGCGCATTTAATGACACTTTAATAAAAGCATTTTAATGTCAGTCACATCAGTTTCAGTCTCAAACAAAAGCAGATTAATGTCAGTCACGTTAAAACACTGAAATAAGAACAACAACAAAAAGCTGACGTTGGCTCATGTATGTCTCCAGACCAGTTTGAGGGAACAGAAACAGCTGTGGAAAACCGACCTATGAAACGGTCAGAACACTTTGTGTTTACATGTCAGTGTAAGTCATGTGGATTGATTTAAATCCAAATTAAACAAGTTATTTCTCTTAAGTTAATATCAAGGTTTAACTTTGGCGATTTCAGCATCACGTTTAACGTAACTGTCCTGTTTTAAAATGTGGATTTAACGGATTTTACGTTTAAAATGCGTCTTTTTGTCAGACTGAATGTTTCGTAAACGCTTATTTTAAGTTTTGTAACAGCGGTTTCGGGCAGTTTTGTAACTCCGCACAAACAAAGCCGTTTGAATTTCCCGCAGCACTTTAGGTGTCACGTGAACGCAGCTCACAGCCTGATTGGCTCCGTCGCAGCGTCAGTTTAAAGAGCCACCACGAGGTGCGTTCCCATTGGCCGCTTGTTCTAGCGCCAAGATTTCAATAAAAAGGCGAGTGTACAACAGAAGCCGCTTCAGTCTGTGCTCTTCGTCTGTTTGCTGCTCTTTATTTTACATTTTCTCTTTTTTATTGTTTTTTTTTTCTTAACTTATTCTTTTATTCATCAGAAATCAAAATGCTTTCTGCTCGCTCTCCTCTTTCCGTCAGGGATGAAAACACACTCAGCAGTCAGATCAACAACATGTCGCTGGACAAAGAAAACACGGTGAGAAGAAAAACTCCGTCAAACTCACGTTTCATCTTCTTCTCGTTAAAGAAGAAGATGAAAGTTAAACGTTAAACTCTGTTTTAACTTCAAGGTTTCTGTGTTTTTAACCGAGAAGTCGAGGCAGCCGTTTCCTGAACGCCTCAGCCTGTCTGACCCAGATTTAATCTGTGCTCCAGTTGGCTGATGCGATCACATTTAACTTATGGATTCGGCGTTGAAACTAGTTTCTGGTCACTGTGATGATTTCTGGTCGTTTATCTTTCAGCCTCCGAGTCTGAACACCACCCGGATCCTGGCGTCTAAAACCGCGCGTAAAATCTTCGACGATGCTGCGGTAAGTGAGTGAAACTCTGCTGAAACCTTCAGGACGTTAAACGAACTGATCACACAGATAATCCACCTTCATGTTAAAGTCGGTCACCGAGAGTTTGTCTTGTTTGTTGTGCGCGTGTGGCGCCTAAAATGTCGGTTCTGGCGCCAACGTGGACAATCAGCTGTCCCTGTTAGCGCTCAGCTGTCACCGTGCAGCCTTTATTCCTCAGAGAGGATGTGGCCTCTGAATGTTGCTGAAGCGCTGGAGATGAACGTTTATTCTTCTCACTGTGTCTTTGATATGTGTGAGCGTCTCTGACTGTGTGGATCTTTAGCTTTTCTGTTAAACGGTTTTATCTATCTATCTATCTATCTAAACATCACTGAGCTGCAGCATGGTGCTTAGATGTTGAACAGTCTTTAACCAAACTGAAATCTGTGCAGGCTGAGCTGCTGCTCAAACATATTTTCATTACTTATTAATCTGCAGCTTTTCTCAGCCAGTCCAGCTCCAAACCAATGCTCTGTAGAATTAACAAAATAATAAAGAAATATTGATCCTGAACTGATTCCATTACTGATTACTGATTCTCAGTTTTGAATTAATGGTCAGATTATTTGTTATGATATTTTAGCTGTAGTTAATTGTTTTAGCTCTAATTTAAACTTCACCAGTAAAGACTAGGGGTGTGTCATCTAAGTCACCTCACGATTTGATTATGATTCATAGTGCTACGATTCGATGATTCCCCGATTATCGATGCATCTCGATTAATCTTTTTTTTTCCACACAGTGTTTCACTCTGTAGTTACTTTGTTGAAGTAAAACACATTTATCTCTCTTTTCTAACTGCTCTGATAAACGAAGAAAAAAGCATTAGCTCGCACTTGTAATGCCTGTTTCATTTATTGATGTAGATTAAAACCAATCATAATAATAATACTAAAAATATATATTTTGTGGCTGTACTGACATGATTCTGATTTGATTATTTTATTATGAACATGTACATGAAAAAAATATGTTAAAAAAGAAAAGAAAAAATAGGGTAAGGAAATTGACAATATTTCCACTTCTATTACAATCTGATATCTTGATTTACATGTGCAGAAAGTAATCTTTTTAAATATTACTGTATGTGCACGTCAGCCAGATTGTTTCTCATATGGATTTTGGACACTGTGTGGTCACTGCGCGTATTCTTACGTTTCCAGTCAATGGAGTGTTGACAGAATATGCAACACTCGACGCTAACCCCTCAGTACAGAGCCGAGCAGTTCGCGTCGAGTTTCGCAGTTTTTTCGCCGACGAACACAGAGCCGTACGCAGCCGCTTCGCCAAGCTTACATTGTTTTGAAGGGGGAGGGTCTTAGTCTGTGGAAGGGGCTTGTGCCATCCAGATTTGCTTCCCTCCGTGCAGTTTTCCCCTGACACACATTCCTATTCCACACGAAAACAGCATTGCACTCAAATTATGTCAAATTCTGCGATATTCCGCTTTAAAAATAGATTCTGTTTTAATCGGCCAATTCAGTGATTCAGCGATCGCGGAAATCATAGGGCCCCATGATATGTCCGGGGGGGCACGCTCTACTTTTTTTTTTCATTCCGACCGCTGCACTTTCCTTCCGTTATTAAAAGAATCGATTTTTGAACATTTATTAATCGATTCTGAATCGTCAAGTGTTGCGTCACCATTAATCTATGAATCAGGCACACCCCTAGTAAAGACAGACATTAAAATCAGAGCAGTATGAACAGAGCAGTTATAGAATGTGTAGCAGTGTGTGTTTGTCATGTGTTAGTAGTTGACGTGGTTGTATTTTCTATTTTTCAGCCCAAAGCTGTGAGGAAGAGCAGCAGCAGTGAGGAGGAGCCGCTGCTGAAGGAAAACCCTCGTCGCTTCGTCATCTTCCCCATCCAGTACCACGACATCTGGCAGATGTACAAGAAGGCCGAGGCGTCTTTCTGGACCGCAGAGGAGGTACGCGTGATGTCGCTGCACAAGTGAAGTCTTACTGTGATGTCCATGTGGTCGTCTTCATGTGATGTTGACGGCTTGTGTTTGTTCAGGTGGACCTGTCCAAGGACCTGCAGCACTGGGAGGCTCTGAAGGACGAGGAGAGGTACTTCATCTCTCACGTGTTGGCGTTCTTCGCCGCCAGCGACGGCATCGTCAACGAGAACCTGGTGAGGATGAGCGCCCCTGAAGCGTGAGACGTCCTGCAGTCAGGACAGTGAGGACTGATGTGCTGTTGCTGTGGGATCAGACTCCTCAGACCATCCCAACAGCTGTGAGACGCCACAGCGTCTCCAGCTGCTTTGTGATGGGAGTTTGATTCTGTTTTCAAACATCAACCAGCTTCTTTCCTCATCTTGTTGTTTCACTCTGTGACCACCAGGTGGAGCGCTTCACACAGGAAGTGCAGGTGACAGAGGCCAGGTGTTTCTACGGTTTCCAGATCGCCATGGAGAACATCCACTCCGAGATGTACAGCCTTCTCATCGACACCTACATCAAGGAGCCCAGTGAGAGGTGAGCTGACCCTGGCACTCTTACTGGTTTCTGCTGTTCTGTACTCAGCTGTAGTGGTCTATGCTGGTTTGTGTTGGTCTGTACTGGACTATACTGGTCTGTCCTATTGTCTGTACTGGATTTTACTGGTGTCTGCTGGTCTGTTGTCTGATGGTGCGTTCACTGACCCTCAGGGAATATCTGTTCAACGCCATCGAGACTCTGCCGTGTGTGAAGAAGAAGGCCGACTGGGCTCTCAACTGGATCGGCAACAAGAGCGCCACCTACGGTAAACCTGCTCCCCGTGACCCCACGTAACGGACACGCTCCTGATCCAACAGGGTTGGTATTGATCCTCTGTATCTGGTCTTGATCCTCCAGGAGAGCGCGTGGTGGCCTTCGCTGCCGTGGAGGGGATCTTCTTCTCTGGTTCCTTCGCTGCCATCTTCTGGCTGAAGAAGAGAGGCCTGATGCCCGGCCTGACCTTCTCCAACGAGCTCATCAGCAGAGACGAGGTGACGATCCCACGCTGTGCTTTGCTTTTTCCAAACTGCTTAGTTCATTTCATCCTTTTAAGGTCCAAAAAGAAATTTCACTTCAAGTCAGAGGTCTGGCCACTTTCCACACGCTTTTTGCTAAATCAGATGAAAACCTTTAAATAATTAGCACTTTTATCAGCAGAGACAAAGTTTAAGACTTTTAATCATTTCTAAAATCTTTTAGCAATAAACTTTATTACCTGCAGACACTGACATCATCCGTACTTTGGCCATGAAATAGGTTTTAGATTAAACATTTAATCCTGGTTTCAGGTCCTGACCTGAGGAGTTCTAATATGGTCTGCTCAGTGTTTTGTGGATGGACCAACCTGTTCATAGAAACATGTGGTGCTCTAACTGTGTGTGCTGCTTTCAGGGTCTGCACTGTGACTTTGCCTGTCTGATGTTCAAACACCTGGTGAACAAACCGTCCAAAGAAACCGTCACCAAGATCATCAAGAACGCCGTGGCCATCGAACAGGTCAGTCCACAGCAGCACGGACAGACGAATGTGAAGATCCTCAACGTCTTGGTCCCGTTTCTCGTCTCCTTTTGTTAACCTGTTTGGTTTTTTTTTTTCTTCGTGTTTGTGTTCAGGAGTTTCTGACGGAGGCTCTGCCCGTGAAGCTGATCGGGATGAACTGTGAGCTGATGAAGCAGTACATCGAGTTTGTAGCTGACAGACTGATGCTGGAGCTCGGCTTCTCAAAGGTAACAACACCACAGCTAAACCACAGCTCCCAGTAGGTGGGAGCCCGGGTGGTAACTGGAATCAGTCTGTGTTTTCAGTCAGGTTAAACGTCAGCACAGGTTTAGAATCTGAGCTCCGCGCTCTCACTTCAGTGACGTGTCGCTTTAAATCTTCCGGTTCAGGTCACTGTCAGACAGGATCTGTGACGGGGTCTGGTCAGTTGCTTTAGTCCACCTCGCATTCACCAACAGCTGATCTGCATGTGACAACTAGTCTGTGTGGTGCAGACCAGGTCTGTGATGATGAGAGGCGCAGGGGTACGGACCTCAGCCGGTGATGGGGGCTGAGTGCTGCCGCAGACTCTGATCAGAGGACGAGTGGTTCGCTGGCAGACGGCGGCAGCACGAAACAGACGCCGCACTGAACAGACCTGAACTAGACGCCTGCAGTAGAGCGCCTCTACTCTCAGACCTCAACATAGTGTCAGATGCATTTCCAGCTTCACGTCAGTGACAAACAATGCTGCTGTTTAACACAAGACGTGGGCTCTGATTCAGTCACAGCTCAGACTGTTAGTCCATGGACGGAGAATCACTCTGCAGCTCTTCACTTTCAATGTTCCGCATTCTCAAATGAGAGAAACGCACACTTTTCTTTGTCCTCAATCGGAATAAATTAACATCTTAGACTTTTGGATTCTCAGTCAGGTCTAATTCCAGACGTCACCTCTGTCTGTGGCCAGTGATGAACATCGTTTTTAACTGTTTTCTGATGTTTTCTGGATCAAACGACTGCTCGCTTCATGGATAAAATAACAGATCTGCAGAGAACCAACTTGGTGGTTGCAGCCTTAACTCTCAGGACGTAAATGGACCCAAACGTCCACAGTCTTTGTCCTGAAGGTCAAATCAGAGTTTGGCTCTGAGGAGAACTTTCACGTCTCAGGCTCCATAATCTCTTTGACATGTGTCCCCCTGTTGAGTGTTGACCTGAGAGTAAACTGACCTCTGCTCTGTCTCGCATCTCTGCAGATCTACCGGGTGGAGAACCCCTTCGACTTCATGGAGAACATTTCTCTGGAGGGAAAGACCAACTTCTTTGAGAAGCGCGTGGGCGAGTACCAGAGGATGGGCGTCATGTCCGGCCCCACAGACAACACCTTCAGGCTGGACGCCGACTTCTGAGGACAGGTGGACCCATCCACGCTCAGCCGCACATTTCAGCCTCGGGAACCAACCGGTGCAGGAGGACGGTGGGTTTACCCTCAAATTCAACTTCAGCCTGTCTCCCAGTGCATGCTGGGACTGGCTCCGCCCCCTGCAGCCTTCAGTCTAGAAGGTAAATGGATTTTCACTACTCTTCTGCACCACAGCACAAATGATGGACTAAAGCTTCATCTCATCAGCACTGCAGCCTGTTTCTGTAAATAAACTTTAAACATTTTGTAATAAAATGAAAAATTGATTTATATGTTCATACTTTTAGATCAGCTTTGTGTCTGAGCTTAATGTTGTTAAATATGTACAGTTTGAGTTTTTAAACTTGTGGTTTGTAATTAAAGTTCTATAAACTGAAATCGGATCCGTTTTTCTTGTCTCAAGCTTTCATTTACAGAAACAGATGAGAAATGGGGTTTTTTTCATTTAGTTTTAAATGTAAATTTATCATTGTTGTGTTGGTGATTTACACTTTCATGTATAAGGTTTAGTTTCAGACAGATCAAAGGTTGGATTTAATTTGTCTTCCACAGGTTTTCTGCTGCTCTTAAATCGGTTTTTATTTTCTATGGTAGATTTAGAGATGAAATCACACTGAGCTACAGCATTAACTCTGTGTGTGTGTGTGTGTGTGTGTGTGTGTGTATGAAGGAAGGTAGGATTATATGTGTGAATGTTTGTATGAAGGTGTTTATATACATTAATTATTTGTACAAACCTTCAGTTAGACACATTTTAATACATGTAGATCAGTCCTTCTCAAATAGTGTGGCACCCCCCCACGTATACATGTACACACACTTGTACATACGTCTTTGTGAGGACCAAAATCTGCATAGACATTACAGAGTGAGGACCCCCCCCCCCCTCTTATTTAGCAAATAACAAAAAACTAAACAGTCCTTTTTCATACATAACCAAAAAAAAGCAAGCATGATATTCAACCTCTAAATCTAATTGTTCTGTTCAGAAATGCAAGTAAATCACTATAAAATAATAGTAATAACAATAATAATGTGTTTCACTATTTTTTCAGTTTTTCTATAAAACTGTTAAAAAAACAGTAAAATATTAATTATACTTTAGCATTAAAAATATGTTGGTTAAAGAGCTTCGACATACTGGTGATACTGGTGTATTAACCAATAGAGGAACATAAAAATTTAGTTCAGCTGTGGCATAAACCTCACACTGGGTGGTGGTCTAATACATTTAAGCACTGTACATGTATGAATGAAGGTTGTGTGTGTGTGTGTTTTTCCCGTGCTGCCAGTAACAGACATGACTCAGATCAGGTTCTTTTACTGGTCTCAGACAGACTCAGTCATCAGTTAACAGCTTGATGTTTTTCTGGATGGAATGTCATAAAAATGATATGACAAAATGTCATACTATATTATGTTGTCCAATAGTATGATGTCCAAAATTGGTCAAAAATGGTCATAGTATTTAGTGTAGTATAGGATTTTTTTTTACCTCAAAATGTCATAAAAAACGTCATAGTATAGTATGCCGTTTTTTTCGGGCAAAAAAGTAAAAAAATTTTTAATCCTCAAAATTTCATAAAAAACGTCATAGTATAGTCAGGCGTTATTTTCGGGCAAAAAAAAGTCAAAAAAATTTTTGGCCTCAAAATGTCATAAAAAACGTCATAGTATAGTATGCTGTTTTTTTCGGGCAAAAAAAGTCAAAAACTTTTTCGGCCTCAAAATGTCATAAAAAACATCATAGTATAGTATGGCGTTTTTTTCGGGCAAAAAAAGTCAAAATTTTTTTCGACCTCAAAATGTCATAAAAAACGTCATAGTATAGTATGGCGTTTTTTTCGGCCAAAAATAGTCAAAAAAAATTTTGGCCTCAAGATGTCATAAAAAACGTCATGGTATAGTAAGGCGTCAAAATCGGACAAATAAAGTCAAAAATTTTTTCGATCTCCAAAAGTCATAAAAAACGTCATAGTATAGTAAGGCGTTTTCTTCGGCCAAAAAAAGTCAAAAATTTTTTGACCCCCAAAAGTCATAAAAAACGTCATAGTATCGTAAGGCGTTTTTTTCGGCCAAAAAAAGTCAAAAATTTTTTCGATCTCCAAAAGTCATAAAAAACGTCATAATATAGTAAGGCGTTTTTTTCGGCCAAAAAAAGTCAAAATTTTTTTCGACCTCAAAATGTCATAAAAAACGTCATAGTATACTATGGCGTTTTTTTCGGCCAAAAAAAGTCAACATTTTTTTCGACCTCCAAAAGTCATAAAAAACGTCATAGTATAGTAAGGCGTTTTTTTCGGCCAAAAAAAGTCAAAAATTTTTTCGACCTCCAAAAGTCACAAAAAACGTCATAGTATAGTAAGGCGTTTTTTCGGCCAAAAAAAGCCAAAATTTTTTTCGACCTCCAAAAGTCATAAAAAACGTCATAGTATAATAAGGCGTTTTTTTCGGCCAAAAAAAGTCAAAATTTTTTTCGAACTCCAAAAGTCATAAAAAACGTCATAGTATAGTAAGGCGTGTTTTTCGGCCCAAAAAAGTCAAAAAATTTTTCGACCTCCAAAAGTCATAAAAAACGTCATAGTATAGTAAGGCGTTTTTTTCGGCCCAAAAAAGTCAAAAATTTTTTCGAGCTCCAAAAGTCATAAAAAACGTCATAGTATACTATGCCGTTTTTTTCGGCCAAAAAAAGTCAAAATTTTTTTTGACCTCCAAAAGTCACAAAAAACGTCATAGTATAGTAAGGCGTTTTTTTCGGCCAAAAAAAGTCAAATTTTTTTTCGACCTCCAAAAGTCATAAAAAACGTCATAGTATAGTAAGGCGTCAAAATTGGACAAAAAAAGTCAAAATTTTTTTCCACCTCCAAAAGTCATAAAAAACGTCGTAGTATAGTAAGGCGTTTTTTTCGGCCAAAAAAAGTCAAAATTTTTTTCGACCTCCAAAAGTCATAAAAAACGTCATAGTATGGTAAGGCGTTTTTTTCGGCCAAAAAAAGTCAAAATTTTTTTACACCTCAAAATGTCATAAAAAACGTCATAGTATAGTAAGGCGTTTTTTTCGGCCAAAAAAAGTCAAAATTTTTTTCGACCTCCAAAAGTCATAAAAAACGTCATAGTATAGTAAGGCGTCAAAATTGGCCAAAAAAAGTCAAAATTTTTTTCGACCTCAAAATGTCATAAAAAACGTCATAGTATAGTAAGGCGTTTTTTTTCGGCCAAAAAAAGTCAAAATTTTTTTCGACCTCCAAAAGTCATAAAAAACGTCATAGTATGGTAAGGCGTTTTTTTCGGCCAAAAAAAGTCAAAATTTTTTTCGACCTCAAAATGTCATAAAAAACGTCATAGTATAGTAAGGCGTTTTTTTCGGCCAAAAAAAGTCAAAAATTTTTTCGACCTCCAAAAGTCATAAAAAACGTCATAGTATAGTTAGGCGTCAAAATTGGACAAAAAAAGTCAAGATTTTTTTCGACCTCCAAAAGTCACAAAAAACGTCATAGTATAGTAAGGCGTTTTTTTCGGCCAAAAAAAGTCAAAATTTTTTTCGACCTCAAAATGTCATAAAAACTCATAAAAAACGTCATAGTATAGTATGCCGTTTTTTTCGGCCAAAAAAAGTCAAAAATTTTTTCGACCTCAAAAAGTCATAAAAAACGTCATAGTATAGTAAGGCGTTTTTTTTGGGCAAAAAAAGTCAAATTTTTTTTCGATCTCAAAATGTCATAAAAACTCATAAAAAAACGTCATAGTATAGTATGGCGTTTTTTTCGGCCAAAAAAAGTCAAAATTTTTTTACACCTCCAAAAGTCATAAAAAACGTCATAGTATAGTATGGCGTTTTTTTCGGCCAAAAAAAGTCAAAATTTTTTTCGACCTCCAAAAGTCATAAAAAACGTCATAGTATAGTATGGCGTTTTTTTCGGACAAAAAAAGTCAAAATATTTTTCGACCTCAAAATGTCATAAAAACTCATAAAAAACGTCATAGTATAGTATGTCGTTTTTTTCGGCCAAAAAAATTCAAAATTTTTTTCGACCTCAAAATGTCATAAAAACTCATAAAAAACGTCATAGTATAGTATGTCGTTTTTTTCGGGCAAAAAAAGTCAAAATTTTATTCGACCTCCAAAAGTCATAAAAAACGTCATAGTATAGTATGGCGTTTTTTTCGGGCAAAAAAAGTCAAAATTTTTTTCGACCTCCAAAAGTCATAAAAAACGTCATAGTATAGTATGGCGTTTTTTTCGGCCAAAAAAAGTCAAAATTTTTTTCGACCTCCAAAAGTCATAAAAAACGTCATAGTATAGTATGGCGTTTTTTTCGGACAAAAAAAGTCAAAATATTTTTCGACCTCAAAATGTCATAAAAACTCATAAAAAACGTCATAGTATAGTATGTCGTTTTTTTCGGCCAAAAAAAGTCAAAATTTTATTCGACCTCCAAAAGTCATAAAAAACGTCATAGTATAGTATGGCGTTTTTTTCGGGCAAAAAAAGTCAAAATTTTTTTACACCTCCAAAAGTCATAAAAAACGTCATAGTATAGTATGGCGTTTTTTTCGGACAGAAAAAGTCAAACTTTTTTTACACCTCCAAAAGTCATAAAAAACGTCATAGTATAGTATGTCGTTTTTTTCGGCCAAAAAAAGTCAAAATTTTTTTACACCTCCAAAAGTCATAAAAAACGTCATAGTATAGTTAGGCGTCAAAATTGGACAAAAAAAGTCAAGATTTTTTTCGACCTCCAAAAGTCACAAAAAACGTCATAGTATAGTAAGGCGTTTTTTTTGGCCAAAAAAAGTCAAAATTTTTTTCGACCTCAAAATGTCATAAAAACTCATAAAAAACGTCATAGTATAGTATGCCGTTTTTTTCGGCCAAAAAAAGTCAAAAATTTTTTCGACCTCAAAAAGTCATAAAAAACGTCATAGTATAGTAAGGCGTTTTTTTTGGGCAAAAAAAGTCAAATTTTTTTTCGATCTCAAAATGTCATAAAAACTCATAAAAAAACGTCATAGTATAGTATGGCGTTTTTTTCGGCCAAAAAAAGTCAAAATTTTTTTACACCTCCAAAAGTCATAAAAAACGTCATAGTATAGTATGGCGTTTTTTTCGGCCAAAAAAAGTCAAAATTTTTTTCGACCTCCAAAAGTCATAAAAAACGTCATAGTATAGTATGGCGTTTTTTTCGGACAAAAAAAGTCAAAATATTTTTCGACCTCAAAATGTCATAAAAACTCATAAAAAACGTCATAGTATAGTATGTCGTTTTTTTCGGCCAAAAAAATTCAAAATTTTTTTCGACCTCAAAATGTCATAAAAACTCATAAAAAACGTCATAGTATAGTATGTCGTTTTTTTCGGGCAAAAAAAGTCAAAATTTTATTCGACCTCCAAAAGTCATAAAAAACGTCATAGTATAGTATGGCGTTTTTTTCGGCCAAAAAAAGTCAAAATTTTTTTCGACCTCCAAAAGTCATAAAAAACGTCATAGTATAGTATGGCGTTTTTTTCGGACAAAAAAAGTCAAAATATTTTTCGACCTCAAAATGTCATAAAAACTCATAAAAAACGTCATAGTATAGTATGTCGTTTTTTTCGGCCAAAAAAAGTCAAAATTTTATTCGACCTCCAAAAGTCATAAAAAACGTCATAGTATAGTATGGCGTTTTTTTCGGCCAAAAAAAGTCAAAATTTTTTTCGACCTCCAAAAGTCATAAAAAACGTCATAGTATAGTATGGCGTTTTTTTCGGACAGAAAAAGTCAAACTTTTTTTACACCTCCAAAAGTCATAAAAAACGTCATAGTATAGTATGTCGTTTTTTTCGGCCAAAAAAAGTCAAAATTTTTTTACACCTCCAAAAGTCATAAAAAACGTCATAGTATAGTATGGCGTTTTTTTCGGCCAAAAAAAGTCAAAATTTTTTTACACCTCCAAAAGTCATAAAAAACGTCATAGTATAGTATGGCGTTTTTTTCGGCCAAAAAAAGTCAAAATTTTTTCAACCTCCAAAAGTCATAAAAAACGTCATAGTATACTATGGCGTTTTTTTCGGCCAAAAAAAGTCAAAATTTTTTTTTCGACCTCCAAAAGTCATAAAAAACGTCATAGTATAGTATGGCGTTTTTTTCGGCCAAAAAAAGTCAAAATTTTTTTGACCTCAAAATGTCATAAAAACTCATAAAAAACGTCATAGTATAGTATGTCGTTTTTTTTGGCCAAAAAAAGTCAAAATTTTTTTACACCTCCAAAAGTCATAAAAAACGTCATAGTATAGTATGGCGTTTTTTTCGGCCAAAAAAAGTCAAACTTTTTTTCGACCTCCAAAAGTCATAAAAAACGTCATAGTATAGTATGGCGTTTTTTTCGGCCAAAAAAAGTCAAAATTTTTTTGACCTCAAAATGTCATAAAAACTCATAAAAAACGTCATAGTATAGTATGTCGTTTTTTTCGGGCAAAAAAAGTCAAAATTTTTTTCGACCTCCAAAAGTCATAAAAAACGTCATAGTATAGTATGGCGTTTTTTTCGGCCAAAAAAAGTCAAACTTTTTTTCGACCTCCAAAAGTCATAAAAAACGTCATAGTATAGTATGGCGTTTTTTTCGGCCAAAAAAAGTCAAAATTTTTTTACACCTCCAAAAGTCATAAAAAACGTCATAGTATAGTATGGCGTTTTTTTCGGCCAAAAAAATTCAAATTTTTTTACACCTCCAAAAGTCATAAAAAACGTCATAGTATAGTATGGCGTTTTTTTCGGCCAAAAAAAGTCAAATTTTTTTTCGAGCTCAAAATGTCATAAAAACTCATAAAAAACGTCATAGTATAGTATGTCGTTTTTTTCGGCCAAAAAAAGTCAAAATTTTTTTACACCTCCAAAAGTCATAAAAAACGTCATAGTATAGTATGTCGTTTTTTCCGGCCAAAAAAAGTCCAAATTTTTTTACACCTCCAAAAGTCATAAAAAACGTCATAGTATAGTATGGCGTTTTTTTTGGGCAAAAAAAGTCAAAATTTTTTTACACCTCCAAAAGTCATAAAAAACGTCATAGTATAGTATGGCGTTTTTTTCGGCCAAAAAAAGTCAAAATTTTTTTCGAGCTCCAAAAGTCATAAAAAACGTCATAGTATAGTATGTCGTTTTTTTTTGGCCAAAAAAAGTCAAAATTTTTTTCGACCTCCAAAAGTCATAAAAAACGTCATAGTATAGTATAGCGTTTTTTTCGGCCAAAAAAAGTCAAAAAATTTTTCGAGCTCCAAAAGTCATAAAAAACGTCATAGTATAGTATGGCGTTTTTTTCGGCCAAAAAAAGTCAAAATTTTTTTACACCTCCAAAAGTCATAAAAAACGTCATAGTATAGTATGGCGTTTTTTTCGGCCAAAAAAGGTCAAAATTTTTTTACACCTCAAAATGTCATAAAAACTCATAAAAAACGTCATAGTATAGTATGTCGTTTTTTTCGGCCAAAAAAAGTCAAAATTTTTTTACACCTCCAAAAGTCATAAAAAACGTCATAGTATAGTATGGCGTTTTTTTCGGCCAAAAAAAGTCAAAATTTTTTTACACCTCCAAAAGTCATAAAAAACGTCATAGTATAGTATGGCGTTTTTTTCGGCCAAAAAAAGTCAAAATTTTTTTCGACCTCAAAATGTCATAAAAACTCATAAAAAACGTCATAGTATAGTATGGCGTTTTTTTCGGCCAAAAAAAGTCAAAATTTTTTTCGACCTCAAAATGTCATAAAAACTCATAAAAAACGTCATAGTATAGTATGGCGTTTTTTTAGGGCAAAAAAAGTCAAAATTTTTTTCGACCTCAAAATGTCATAAAAACTCATAAAAAACGTCATAGTATAGTATGGCGTTTTTTTCGGCCAAAAAAAGTCAAAAATTTTTTCGAGCTCCAAAAGTCATAAAAAACGTCATAGTATAGTATGGCGTTTTTTTCGGCCAAAAAAAGTCAAAATTTTTTTACACTTCCAAAAGTCATAAAAAACGTCATAGTATAGTATGGCGTTTTTTTCGGGCAAAAAAAGTCAAATTTTTTTTCGAGCTCAAAATGTCATAAAAACTCATAAAAAACGTCATAGTATAGTATGTCGTTTTTTTCGGCCAAAAAAAGTCAAAATTTTTTTCGACCTCCAAAAGTCATAAAAAACGTCATCGTATAGTATGGCGTTTTT
Source organism: Toxotes jaculatrix (assembly GCF_017976425.1). Classification (NCBI taxonomy): domain Eukaryota; kingdom Metazoa; phylum Chordata; class Actinopteri; family Toxotidae; genus Toxotes; species Toxotes jaculatrix. The sequence goes on from NC_054412.1 coordinate 594,248, forward strand.
TTCGGCCAAAAAAAGTCAAAATTTTTTTACACCTCAAAATGTCATAAAAACTCATAAAAAACGTCATAGTATAGTATGGCGTTTTTTTCGGCCAAAAAAAGTCAAAAAAATTTTCGAGCTCCAAAAGTCATAAAAAACGTCATAGTATAGTATGGCGTTTTTTTCGGCCAAAAAAAGTCAAAATTTTTTTACACCTCCAAAAGTCATAAAAAACGTCATAGTATAGTATGGCGTTTTTTTCGGCCAAAAAAGGTCAAAATTTTTTTACACCTCAAAATGTCATAAAAACTCATAAAAAACGTCATAGTATAGTATGTCGTTTTTTTCGGCCAAAAAAAGTCAAAATTTTTTTACACCTCCAAAAGTCATAAAAAACGTCATAGTATAGTATGGCGTTTTTTTCGGCCAAAAAAAGTCAAAATTTTTTTACACCTCCAAAAGTCATAAAAAACGTCATAGTATAGTATGGCGTTTTTTTCGGCCAAAAAAAGTCAAAATTTTTTTCGACCTCAAAATGTCATAAAAACTCATAAAAAACGTCATAGTATAGTATGGCGTTTTTTTCGGCCAAAAAAAGTCAAAATTTTTTTCGACCTCAAAATGTCATAAAAACTCATAAAAAACGTCATAGTATAGTATGGCGTTTTTTTTGGGCAAAAAAAGTCAAAATTTTTTTACACCTCCAAAAGTCATAAAAAACGTCATAGTATAGTATGGCGTTTTTTTTCGGCCAAAAAAAGTCAAAATTTTTTTCGACCTCCAAAAGTCATAAAAAACGTCATAGTATAGTATGTCGTTTTTTTTGGCCAAAAAAAGTCAAAATTTTTTTAGACCTCCAAAAGTCATAAAAAACGTCATAGTATAGTATGGCGTTTTTTTCGGCCAAAAAAAGTCAAAAAATTTTTCGAGCTCCAAAAGTCATAAAAAACGTCATAGTATAGTATGGCGTTTTTTTCGGGCAAAAAAAGTCAAATTTTTTTTCGAGCTCAAAATGTCATAAAAACTCATAAAAAACGTCATAGTATAGTATGGCGTTTTTTTCGGCCAAAAAAGGTCAAAATTTTTTTACACCTCAAAATGTCATAAAAACTCATAAAAAACGTCATAGTATAGTATGTCGTTTTTTTCGGCCAAAAAAAGTCAAAATTTTTTTCGACCTCCAAAAGTCATAAAAAACGTCATAGTATAGTATGGCGTTTTTTTCGGCCAAAAAAAGTCAAAATTTTTTTACACCTCCAAAAGTCATAAAAAACGTCATAGTATAGTATGGCGTTTTTTTCGGCCAAAAAAAGTCAAAAAAATTTTCGAGCTCCAAAAGTCATAAAAAACGTCATAGTATAGTATGGCGTTTTTTTCGGCCAAAAAAAGTCAAAATTTTTTTACACCTCCAAAAGTCATAAAAAACGTCATAGTATAGTATGGCGTTTTTTTCGGCCAAAAAAGGTCAAAATTTTTTTACACCTCAAAATGTCATAAAAACTCATAAAAAACGTCATAGTATAGTATGTCGTTTTTTTCGGCCAAAAAAAGTCAAAATTTTTTTACACCTCCAAAAGTCATAAAAAACGTCATAGTATAGTATGGCGTTTTTTTCGGCCAAAAAAAGTCAAAATTTTTTTACACCTCCAAAAGTCATAAAAAACGTCATAGTATAGTATGGCGTTTTTTTCGGCCAAAAAAAGTCAAAATTTTTTTCGACCTCAAAATGTCATAAAAACTCATAAAAAACGTCATAGTATAGTATGGCGTTTTTTTCGGCCAAAAAAAGTCAAAATTTTTTTCGACCTCAAAATGTCATAAAAACTCATAAAAAACGTCATAGTATAGTATGGCGTTTTTTTTGGGCAAAAAAAGTCAAAATTTTTTTACACCTCCAAAAGTCATAAAAAACGTCATAGTATAGTATGGCGTTTTTTTCGGCCAAAAAAAGTCAAAATTTTTTTCGACCTCCAAAAGTCATAAAAAACGTCATAGTATAGTATGTCGTTTTTTTTGGCCAAAAAAAGTCAAAATTTTTTTAGACCTCCAAAAGTCATAAAAAACGTCATAGTATAGTATGGCGTTTTTTTCGGCCAAAAAAAGTCAAAAAATTTTTCGAGCTCCAAAAGTCATAAAAAACGTCATAGTATAGTATGGCGTTTTTTTCGGGCAAAAAAAGTCAAATTTTTTTTCGAGCTCAAAATGTCATAAAAACTCATAAAAAACGTCATAGTATAGTATGGCGTTTTTTTCGGCCAAAAAAGGTCAAAATTTTTTTACACCTCAAAATGTCATAAAAACTCATAAAAAACGTCATAGTATAGTATGTCGTTTTTTTCGGCCAAAAAAAGTCAAAATTTTTTTCGACCTCCAAAAGTCATAAAAAACGTCATAGTATAGTATGGCGTTTTTTTCGGCCAAAAAAAGTCAAAATTTTTTTACACCTCCAAAAGTCATAAAAAACGTCATAGTATAGTATGGCGTTTTTTTCGGACAAAAAAAGTCAAAATTTTTTTCGAGCTCCAAAAGTCATAAAAAACGTCATAGTATAGTAAGGCGTTTTTTTCGGCCAAAAAAAGTCAAAATTTTTTTCGACCTCCAAAAGTCATAAAAAACGTCATAGTACAGTTAGGCGTCAAAATTGGACAAAAAAAGTCAAGATTTTTTTCGACCTCCAAAAGTCACAAAAAACGTCATAGTATAGTAAGGCGTTTTTTTCGGCCAAAAAAAGTCAAAATTTTTTTAGACCTCCAAAATTCATAAAAAACGTCATAGTATAGTATGTCGTTTTTTTCAGGCAAAAAAAGTCAAAATTTTTTTACACCTCCAAAACTCATAAAAAACGTCATAGTATAGTATGGCGTTTTTTTAGGGCAAAAAAAGTCAAAATTTTTTTCGACCTCAAAATGTCATAAAAACTCATAAAAAACGTCATAGTATAGTATGGCGTTTTTTTAGGGCAAAAAAAGTCAAAATTTTTTTACACCTCCAAAAGTCATAAAAAACGTCATAGTATAGTATGGCGTTTTTTTCGGCCAAAAAAAGTCAAAATTTTTTTACACCTCCAAAAGTCATAAAAAACGTCATAGTATAGTATGGCGTTTTTTTCGGCCAAAAAAAGTCAAAATTTTTTTACACCTCAAAATGTCATAAAAAACGTCATAGTATAGTTAGGCGTCAAAATTGGACAAAAAAAGTCAAGATTTTTTTCGACCTCCAAAAGTCACAAAAAACGTCATAGTATAGTATGGCGTTTTTTTCGGCCAAAAAAAGTCAAAATTTTTTTCGACCTCAAAATGTCATAAAAACTCATAAAAAACGTCATAGTATAGTATGGCGTTTTTTTCGACCAAAAAAAGTCAAAATTTTTTTCGACCTCAAAATGTCATAAAAACTCATAAAAAACGTCATAGTATAGTATGGCGTTTTTTTTGGGCAAAAAAAGTCAAAATTTTTTTACACCTCCAAAAGTCATAAAAAACGTCATAGTATAGTATGGCGTTTTTTTCGGCCAAAAAAAGTCAAAATTTTTTTACACCTCCAAAAGTCATAAAAAACGTCATAGTATAGTATGGCGTTTTTTTCGGCCAAAAAAAGTCAAAAATTTTTTCGAGCTCCAAAAGTCATAAAAAACGTCATAGTATAGTATGGCGTTTTTTTCGGCCAAAAAAAGTCAAAATTTTTTTACACCTCCAAAAGTCATAAAAAACGTCATAGTATAGTATGGCGTTTTTTTCGGCCAAAAAAAGTCAAAATTTTTTTACACCTCAAAATGTCATAAAAACTCATAAAAAACGTCATAGTATAGTATGTCGTTTTTTTCGGCCAAAAAAAGTCAAAATTTTTTTCGACCTCCAAAAGTCATAAAAAACGTCATCGTATAGTATGGCGTTTTTTTCGGCCAAAAAAAGTCAAAATTTTTTTACACCTCAAAATGTCATAAAAACTCATAAAAAACGTCATAGTATAGTATGGCGTTTTTTTCGGCCAAAAAAAGTCAAAATTTTTTTACACCTCCAAAAGTCATAAAAAACGTCATAGTATAGTATGTCGTTTTTTTTGGCCAAAAAAAGTCAAAATTTTTTTAGACCTCCAAAAGTCATAAAAAACGTCATAGTATAGTATGGCGTTTTTTTCGGCCAAAAAAAGTCAAAAAATTTTTCGAGCTCCAAAAGTCATAAAAAACGTCATAGTATAGTATGGCGTTTTTTTCGGGCAAAAAAAGTCAAATTTTTTTTTGAGCTCAAAATGTCATAAAAACTCATAAAAAACGTCATAGTATAGTATGTCGTTTTTTTCGGCCAAAAAAAGTCAAAATTTTTTTCGACCTCCAAAAGTCATAAAAAACGTCATAGTATAGTATGGCGTTTTTTTCGGGCAAAAAAAGTCAAATTTTTTTTCGAGCTCAAAATGTCATAAAAACTCATAAAAAACGTCATAGTATAGTATGGCGTTTTTTTCGGCCAAAAAAGGTCAAAATTTTTTTACACCTCAAAATGTCATAAAAACTCATAAAAAACGTCATAGTATAGTATGTCGTTTTTTTCGGCCAAAAAAAGTCAAAAATTTTTTCGAGCTCCAAAAGTCATAAAAAACGTCATAGTATAGTATGGCGTTTTTTTCGGCCAAAAAAAGTCAAAATTTTTTTACACCTCCAAAAGTCATAAAAAACGTCATAGTATAGTATGGCGTTTTTTTCGGGCAAAAAAAGTCAAATTTTTTTTCGAGCTCAAAATGTCATAAAAACTCATAAAAAACGTCATAGTATAGTATGTCGTTTTTTTCGGCCAAAAAAAGTCAAAATTTTTTTCGACCTCCAAAAGTCATAAAAAACGTCATCGTATAGTATGGCGTTTTTTTCGGCCAAAAAAAGTCAAAATTTTTTTACACCTCAAAATGTCATAAAAACTCATAAAAAACGTCATAGTATAGTATGGCGTTTTTTTCGGCCAAAAAAAAGTCAAAATTTTTTTACACCTCCAAAAGTCATAAAAAACGTCATAGTATAGTATGTCGTTTTTTTTGGCCAAAAAAAGTCAAAATTTTTTTAGACCTCCAAAAGTCATAAAAAACGTCATAGTATAGTATGGCGTTTTTTTCGGCCCAAAAGAGTCAAAAAATTTTTCGAGCTCCAAAAGTCATAAAAAACGTCATAGTATAGTATGGCGTTTTTTTCGGGCAAAAAAAGTCAAATTTTTTTTTGAGCTCAAAATGTCATAAAAACTCATAAAAAACGTCATAGTATAGTATGTCGTTTTTTTCGGCCAAAAAAAGTCAAAATTTTTTTACACCTCCAAAAGTCATAAAAAACGTCATAGTATAGTATGGCGTTTTTTTCGGGCAAAAAAAGTCAAATTTTTTTTCGAGCTCAAAATGTCATAAAAACTCATAAAAAACGTCATAGTATAGTATGGCGTTTTTTTCGGCCAAAAAAGGTCAAAATTTTTTTACACCTCAAAATGTCATAAAAACTCATAAAAAACGTCATAGTATAGTATGTCGTTTTTTTCGGCCAAAAAAAGTCAAAAAAATTTTCGAGCTCCAAAAGTCATAAAAAACGTCATAGTATAGTATGGCGTTTTTTATGACTTTTGGAGGTCGAAAAAATTTTGAAAAATTTTTTTCGACCTCAAAATGTCATAAAAACTCATAAAAAACGTCATAGTATAGTATGGCGTTTTTTTAGGGCAAAAAAAGTCAAAATTTTTTTACACCTCCAAAAGTCATAAAAAACGTCATAGTATAGTATGGCGTTTTTTCCAGCCAAAAAAAGTCAAAATTTTTTTACACCTCAAAATGTCATAAAAACTCATAAAAAACGTCATAGTATAGTATGGCGTTTTTTTCGGCCAAAAAAAGTCAAAAAATTTTTCGAGCTCCAAAAGTCATAAAAAACGTCATAGTATAGTATGGCGTTTTTTTCGGCCAAAAAAGGTCAAAATTTTTTTACACCTCAAAATGTCATAAAAACTCATAAAAAACGTCATAGTATAGTATGTCGTTTTTTTCGGCCAAAAAAAGTCAAAATTTTTTTCGACCTCCAAAAGTCATAAAAAACGTCATAGTATAGTATGGCGTTTTTTTCGGCCAAAAAAAGTCAAAATTTTTTTACACCTCCAAAAGTCATAAAAAACGTCATAGTATAGTATGGCGTTTTTTTCGGACAAAAAAAGTCAAAATTTTTTTCGAGCTCCAAAAGTCATAAAAAACGTCATAGTATAGTAAGGCGTTTTTTTCGGCCAAAAAAAGTCAAAATTTTTTTCGACCTCCAAAAGTCATAAAAAACGTCATAGTATAGTTAGGCGTCAAAATTGGACAAAAAAAGTCAAGATTTTTTTCGACCTCCAAAAGTCACAAAAAACGTCATAGTATAGTAAGGCGTTTTTTTCGGCCAAAAAAAGTCAAAATTTTTTTAGACCTCCAAAATTCATAAAAAACGTCATAGTATAGTATGTCGTTTTTTTCAGGCAAAAAAAGTCAAAATTTTTTTACACCTCCAAAAGTCATAAAAAACGTCATAGTATAGTATGGCGTTTTTTTCGGCCAAAAAAAGTCAAATTTTTTTTCGACCTCCAAAAGTCATAAAAAACGTCATAGTATAGTATGGCGTTTTTTTCGGCCAAAAAAAGTCAAAAAATTTTTCGAGCTCCAAAAGTCATAAAAAACGTCATAGTATAGTATGGCGTTTTTTTCGGGCAAAAAAAGTCAAATTTTTTTTCGAGCTCAAAATGTCATAAAAACTCATAAAAAACGTCATAGTATAGTATGGCGTTTTTTTCGGCCAAAAAAGGTCAAAATTTTTTTACACCTCAAAATGTCATAAAAACTCATAAAAAACGTCATAGTATAGTATGTCGTTTTTTTCGGCCAAAAAAAGTCAAAATTTTTTTCGACCTCCAAAAGTCATAAAAAACGTCATAGTATAGTATGGCGTTTTTTTCGGCCAAAAAAAGTCAAAATTTTTTTACACCTCCAAAAGTCATAAAAAACGTCATAGTATAGTATGGCGTTTTTTTCGGACAAAAAAAGTCAAAATTTTTTTCGAGCTCCAAAAGTCATAAAAAACGTCATAGTATAGTAAGGCGTTTTTTTCGGCCAAAAAAAGTCAAAATTTTTTTCGACCTCCAAAAGTCATAAAAAACGTCATAGTATAGTTAGGCGTCAAAATTGGACAAAAAAAGTCAAGATTTTTTTCGACCTCCAAAAGTCACAAAAAACGTCATAGTATAGTAAGGCGTTTTTTTAGGGCAAAAAAAGTCAAAATTTTTTTCGACCTCCAAAAGTCATAAAAAACGTCATAGTATAGTATGGCGTTTTTTTCGGCCAAAAAAAGTCAAAATTTTTTTACACCTCCAAAAGTCATAAAAAACGTCATAGTATAGTATGGCGTTTTTTTCGGCCAAAAAAAGTCAAAATTTTTTTAGACCTCCAAAATTCATAAAAAACGTCATAGTATAGTATGTCGTTTTTTTCAGGCAAAAAAAGTCAAAATTTTTTTACACCTCCAAAACTCATAAAAAACGTCATAGTATAGTATGGCGTTTTTTTAGGGCAAAAAAAGTCAAAATTTTTTTCGACCTCAAAATGTCATAAAAACTCATAAAAAACGTCATAGTATAGTATGGCGTTTTTTTAGGGCAAAAAAAGTCAAAATTTTTTTACACCTCCAAAAGTCATAAAAAACGTCATAGTATAGTATGGCGTTTTTTTCGGCCAAAAAAAGTCAAAATTTTTTTACACCTCCAAAAGTCATAAAAAACGTCATAGTATAGTATGGCGTTTTTTTCGGCCAAAAAAAGTCAAAATTTTTTTACACCTCAAAATGTCATAAAAAACGTCATAGTATAGTTAGGCGTCAAAATTGGACAAAAAAAGTCAAGATTTTTTTCGACCTCCAAAAGTCACAAAAAACGTCATAGTATAGTATGGCGTTTTTTTCGGCCAAAAAAAGTCAAAATTTTTTTCGACCTCAAAATGTCATAAAAACTCATAAAAAACGTCATAGTATAGTATGGCGTTTTTTTCGGCCAAAAAAAGTCAAAATTTTTTTCGACCTCAAAATGTCATAAAAACTCATAAAAAACGTCATAGTATAGTATGGCGTTTTTTTTGGGCAAAAAAAGTCAAAATTTTTTTACACCTCCAAAAGTCATAAAAAACGTCATAGTATAGTATGGCGTTTTTTTCGGCCAAAAAAAGTCAAAATTTTTTTCGACCTCCAAAAGTCATAAAAAACGTCATAGTATAGTATGGCGTTTTTTTCGGCCAAAAAAAGTCAAAAAATTTTTCGAGCTCCAAAAGTCATAAAAAACGTCATAGTATAGTATGGCGTTTTTTTCGGGCAAAAAAAGTCAAATTTTTTTTCGAGCTCAAAATGTCATAAAAACTCATAAAAAACGTCATAGTATAGTATGGCGTTTTTTTCGGCCAAAAAAGGTCAAAATTTTTTTACACCTCAAAATGTCATAAAAACTCATAAAAAACGTCATAGTATAGTATGTCGTTTTTTTCGGCCAAAAAAAGTCAAAATTTTTTTACACCTCCAAAAGTCATAAAAAACGTCATAGTATAGTATGGCGTTTTTTTCGGCCAAAAAAAGTCAAAATTTTTTTACACCTCCAAAAGTCATAAAAAACGTCATAGTATAGTATGGCGTTTTTTTCGGACAAAAAAAGTCAAAATTTTTTTCGAGCTCCAAAAGTCATAAAAAACGTCATAGTATAGTAAGGCGTTTTTTTCGGCCAAAAAAAGTCAAAATTTTTTTCGACCTCCAAAAGTCATAAAAAACGTCATAGTATAGTTAGGCGTCAAAATTGGACAAAAAAAGTCAAGATTTTTTTCGACCTCCAAAAGTCACAAAAAACGTCATAGTATAGTAAGGCGTTTTTTTCGGCCAAAAAAAGTCAAAATTTTTTTAGACCTCCAAAATTCATAAAAAACGTCATAGTATAGTATGTCGTTTTTTTCAGGCAAAAAAAGTCAAAATTTTTTTACACCTCCAAAACTCATAAAAAACGTCATAGTATAGTATGGCGTTTTTTTAGGGCAAAAAAAGTCAAAATTTTTTTCGACCTCAAAATGTCATAAAAACTCATAAAAAACGTCATAGTATAGTATGGCGTTTTTTTAGGGCAAAAAAAGTCAAAATTTTTTTACACCTCCAAAAGTCATAAAAAACGTCATAGTATAGTATGGCGTTTTTTTCGGCCAAAAAAAGTCAAAATTTTTTTACACCTCCAAAAGTCATAAAAAACGTCATAGTATAGTATGTCGTTTTTTTTGGCCAAAAAAAGTCAAAATTTTTTTAGACCTCCAAAATTCATAAAAAACGTCATAGTATAGTATGTCGTTTTTTTCAGGCAAAAAAAGTCAAAATTTTTTTACACCTCCAAAAGTCATAAAAAACGTCATAGTATAGTATGGCGTTTTTTTCGGACAAAAAAAGTCAAAATTTTTTTACACCTCAAAATGTCATAAAACCTCATAAAAAACGTCATAGTATAGTATGGCGTTTTTTTCGGCCAAAAAAAGTCAAAATTTTTTTTGACCTCAAAATGTCATAAAAACTCATAAAAAACGTCATAGTATAGTATGGCGTTTTTTTCGGCCAAAAAAAGTCAAAAAATTTTTCGAGCTCCAAAAGTCATAAAAAACGTCATAGTATAGTATGGCGTTTTTTTCGGCCAAAAAAAGTCAAAATTTTTTTACACCTCCAAAAGTCATAAAAAACGTCATAGTATAGTATGGCGTTTTTTTCGGCCAAAAAAAGTCAAAATTTTTTTTGACCTCAAAATGTCATAAAAACTCATAAAAAACGTCATAGTATAGTATGTCGTTTTTTTTGGCCAAAAAAAGTCAAAATTTTTTTACACCTCCAAAAGTCATAAAAAACGTCATAGTATAGTATGGCGTTTTTTTCGGCCAAAAAAAGTCAAAATTTTTTTCAACCTCCAAAAGTCATAAAAAACGTCATAGTATAGTATGGCGTTTTTTTCGGCCAAAAAAAGTCAAAATTTTTTTACACCTCCAAAAGTCATAAAAAACGTCATAGTATAGTATGGCGTTTTTTTCGGCCAAAAAAAGTCAAAAATTTTTTCGAGCTCCAAAAGTCATAAAAAACGTCATAGTATAGTATGGCGTTTTTTTCGGCCAAAAAAAGTCAAAAAATTTTTCGAGCTCCAAAAGTCATAAAAAACGTCATAGTATAGTATGGCGTTTTTTATGACTTTTGGAGGTCGAAAAAATTTTGAAAAATTTTTTTCGACCTCAAAATGTCATAAAAACTCATAAAAAACGTCATAGTATAGTATGGCGTTTTTTTAGGGCAAAAAAAGTCAAAATTTTTTTACACCTCCAAAAGTCATAAAAAACGTCATAGTATAGTATGGCGTTTTTTCCAGCCAAAAAAAGTCAAAATTTTTTTACACCTCAAAATGTCATAAAAACTCATAAAAAACGTCATAGTATAGTATGGCGTTTTTTTCGGCCAAAAAAAGTCAAAAAATTTTTCGAGCTCCAAAAGTCATAAAAAACGTCATAGTATAGTATGGCGTTTTTTTCGGCCAAAAAAGGTCAAAATTTTTTTACACCTCAAAATGTCATAAAAACTCATAAAAAACGTCATAGTATAGTATGTCGTTTTTTTCGGCCAAAAAAAGTCAAAATTTTTTTCGACCTCCAAAAGTCATAAAAAACGTCATAGTATAGTATGGCGTTTTTTTCGGCCAAAAAAAGTCAAAATTTTTTTACACCTCCAAAAGTCATAAAAAACGTCATAGTATAGTATGGCGTTTTTTTCGGACAAAAAAAGTCAAAATTTTTTTCGAGCTCCAAAAGTCATAAAAAACGTCATAGTATAGTAAGGCGTTTTTTTCGGCCAAAAAAAGTCAAAATTTTTTTCGACCTCCAAAAGTCATAAAAAACGTCATAGTATAGTTAGGCGTCAAAATTGGACAAAAAAAGTCAAGATTTTTTTCGACCTCCAAAAGTCACAAAAAACGTCATAGTATAGTAAGGCGTTTTTTTCGGCCAAAAAAAGTCAAAATTTTTTTAGACCTCCAAAATTCATAAAAAACGTCATAGTATAGTATGTCGTTTTTTTCAGGCAAAAAAAGTCAAAATTTTTTTACACCTCCAAAACTCATAAAAAACGTCATAGTATAGTATGGCGTTTTTTTCGGCCAAAAAAAGTCAAAATTTTTTTCGACCTCCAAAAGTCATAAAAAACGTCATAGTATAGTATGGCGTTTTTTTCGGCCAAAAAAAGTCAAAAAATTTTTCGAGCTCCAAAAGTCATAAAAAACGTCATAGTATAGTATGGCGTTTTTTTCGGGCAAAAAAAGTCAAATTTTTTTTCGAGCTCAAAATGTCATAAAAACTCATAAAAAACGTCATAGTATAGTATGGCGTTTTTTTCGGCCAAAAAAGGTCAAAATTTTTTTACACCTCAAAATGTCATAAAAACTCATAAAAAACGTCATAGTATAGTATGTCGTTTTTTTCGGCCAAAAAAAGTCAAAATTTTTTTACACCTCCAAAAGTCATAAAAAACGTCATAGTATAGTATGGCGTTTTTTTCGGCCAAAAAAAGTCAAAATTTTTTTACACCTCCAAAAGTCATAAAAAACGTCATAGTATAGTATGGCGTTTTTTTCGGACAAAAAAAGTCAAAATTTTTTTCGAGCTCCAAAAGTCATAAAAAACGTCATAGTATAGTAAGGCGTTTTTTTCGGCCAAAAAAAGTCAAAATTTTTTTCGAGCTCCAAAAGTCATAAAAAACGTCATAGTATAGTTAGGCGTCAAAATTGGACAAAAAAAGTCAAGATTTTTTTCGACCTCCAAAAGTCACAAAAAACGTCATAGTATAGTAAGGCGTTTTTTTCGGCCAAAAAAAGTCAAAATTTTTTTAGACCTCCAAAATTCATAAAAAACGTCATAGTATAGTATGTCGTTTTTTTCAGGCAAAAAAAGTCAAAATTTTTTTACACCTCCAAAACTCATAAAAAACGTCATAGTATAGTATGGCGTTTTTTTAGGGCAAAAAAAGTCAAAATTTTTTTCGACCTCCAAAAGTCATAAAAAACGTCATAGTATAGTATGGCGTTTTTTTCGGCCAAAAAAAGTCAAAATTTTTTTACACCTCCAAAAGTCATAAAAAACGTCATAGTATAGTATGGCGTTTTTTTCGGCCAAAAAAAGTCAAAATTTTTTTACACCTCCAAAATTCATAAAAAACGTCATAGTATAGTATGTCGTTTTTTTCAGGCAAAAAAAGTCAAAATTTTTTTACACCTCCAAAACTCATAAAAAACGTCATAGTATAGTATGGCGTTTTTTTAGGGCAAAAAAAGTCAAAATTTTTTTCGACCTCAAAATGTCATAAAAACTCATAAAAAACGTCATAGTATAGTATGGCGTTTTTTTAGGGCAAAAAAAGTCAAAATTTTTTTACACCTCCAAAAGTCATAAAAAACGTCATAGTATAGTATGGCGTTTTTTTCGGCCAAAAAAAGTCAAAATTTTTTTACACCTCCAAAAGTCATAAAAAACGTCATAGTATAGTATGGCGTTTTTTTCGGCCAAAAAAAGTCAAAATTTTTTTACACCTCAAAATGTCATAAAAAACGTCATAGTATAGTTAGGCGTCAAAATTGGACAAAAAAAGTCAAGATTTTTTTCGACCTCCAAAAGTCACAAAAAACGTCATAGTATAGTATGGCGTTTTTTTCGGCCAAAAAAAGTCAAAATTTTTTTCGACCTCAAAATGTCATAAAAACTCATAAAAAACGTCATAGTATAGTATGGCGTTTTTTTCGGCCAAAAAAAGTCAAAATTTTTTTCGACCTCAAAATGTCATAAAAACTCATAAAAAACGTCATAGTATAGTATGGCGTTTTTTTTGGGCAAAAAAAGTCAAAATTTTTTTACACCTCCAAAAGTCATAAAAAACGTCATAGTATAGTATGGCGTTTTTTTCGGCCAAAAAAAGTCAAAATTTTTTTCGACCTCCAAAAGTCATAAAAAACGTCATAGTATAGTATGGCGTTTTTTTCGGCCAAAAAAAGTCAAAAAATTTTTCGAGCTCCAAAAGTCATAAAAAACGTCATAGTATAGTATGGCGTTTTTTTCGGGCAAAAAAAGTCAAATTTTTTTTCGAGCTCAAAATGTCATAAAAACTCATAAAAAACGTCATAGTATAGTATGGCGTTTTTTTCGGCCAAAAAAGGTCAAAATTTTTTTACACCTCAAAATGTCATAAAAACTCATAAAAAACGTCATAGTATAGTATGTCGTTTTTTTCGGCCAAAAAAAGTCAAAATTTTTTTACACCTCCAAAAGTCATAAAAAACGTCATAGTATAGTATGGCGTTTTTTTCGGCCAAAAAAAGTCAAAATTTTTTTACACCTCCAAAAGTCATAAAAAACGTCATAGTATAGTATGGCGTTTTTTTCGGACAAAAAAAGTCAAAATTTTTTTCGAGCTCCAAAAGTCATAAAAAACGTCATAGTATAGTAAGGCGTTTTTTTCGGCCAAAAAAAGTCAAAATTTTTTTCGACCTCCAAAAGTCATAAAAAACGTCATAGTATAGTTAGGCGTCAAAATTGGACAAAAAAAGTCAAGATTTTTTTCGACCTCCAAAAGTCACAAAAAACGTCATAGTATAGTAAGGCGTTTTTTTCGGCCAAAAAAAGTCAAAATTTTTTTAGACCTCCAAAATTCATAAAAAACGTCATAGTATAGTATGTCGTTTTTTTCAGGCAAAAAAAGTCAAAATTTTTTTACACCTCCAAAACTCATAAAAAACGTCATAGTATAGTATGGCGTTTTTTTAGGGCAAAAAAAGTCAAAATTTTTTTCGACCTCAAAATGTCATAAAAACTCATAAAAAACGTCATAGTATAGTATGGCGTTTTTTTAGGGCAAAAAAAGTCAAAATTTTTTTACACCTCCAAAAGTCATAAAAAACGTCATAGTATAGTATGGCGTTTTTTTCGGCCAAAAAAAGTCAAAATTTTTTTACACCTCCAAAAGTCATAAAAAACGTCATAGTATAGTATGTCGTTTTTTTTGGCCAAAAAAAGTCAAAATTTTTTTAGACCTCCAAAATTCATAAAAAACGTCATAGTATAGTATGTCGTTTTTTTCAGGCAAAAAAAGTCAAAATTTTTTTACACCTCCAAAAGTCATAAAAAACGTCATAGTATAGTATGGCGTTTTTTTCGGCCAAAAAAAAGTCAAAATTTTTTTACACCTCCAAAAGTCATAAAAAACGTCATAGTATAGTATGTCGTTTTTTTTGGCCAAAAAAAGTCAAAATTTTTTTAGACCTCCAAAAGTCATAAAAAACGTCATAGTATAGTATGGCGTTTTTTTCGGCCCAAAAGAGTCAAAAAATTTTTCGAGCTCCAAAAGTCATAAAAAACGTCATAGTATAGTATGGCGTTTTTTTCGGGCAAAAAAAGTCAAATTTTTTTTTGAGCTCAAAATGTCATAAAAACTCATAAAAAACGTCATAGTATAGTATGTCGTTTTTTTCGGCCAAAAAAAGTCAAAATTTTTTTACACCTCCAAAAGTCATAAAAAACGTCATAGTATAGTATGGCGTTTTTTTCGGGCAAAAAAAGTCAAATTTTTTTTCGAGCTCAAAATGTCATAAAAACTCATAAAAAACGTCATAGTATAGTATGGCGTTTTTTTCGGCCAAAAAAGGTCAAAATTTTTTTACACCTCAAAATGTCATAAAAACTCATAAAAAACGTCATAGTATAGTATGTCGTTTTTTTCGGCCAAAAAAAGTCAAAAAATTTTTCGAGCTCCAAAAGTCATAAAAAACGTCATAGTATAGTATGGCGTTTTTTATGACTTTTGGAGGTCGAAAAAATTTTGAAAAATTTTTTTCGACCTCAAAATGTCATAAAAACTCATAAAAAACGTCATAGTATAGTATGGCGTTTTTTATGACTTTTGGAGGTCGAAAAAATTTTGAAAAATTTTTTTCGACCTCAAAATGTCATAAAAACTCATAAAAAACGTCATAGTATAGTATGGCGTTTTTTTAGGGCAAAAAAAGTCAAAATTTTTTTACACCTCCAAAAGTCATAAAAAACGTCATAGTATAGTATGGCGTTTTTTCCAGCCAAAAAAAGTCAAAATTTTTTTACACCTCAAAATGTCATAAAAACTCATAAAAAACGTCATAGTATAGTATGGCGTTTTTTTCGGCCAAAAAAAGTCAAAAAATTTTTCGAGCTCCAAAAGTCATAAAAAACGTCATAGTATAGTATGGCGTTTTTTTCGGCCAAAAAAAGTCAAAATTTTTTTCGAGCTCCAAAAGTCATAAAAAACGTCATAGTATAGTATGTCGTTTTTTTTGGCCAAAAAAAGTCAAAATTTTTTTACACCTCCAAAAGTCATAAAAAACGTCATAGTATAGTATGGCGTTTTTTTCGGCCAAAAAAAGTCAAAAAATTTTTCGAGCTCCAAAAGTCATAAAAAACGTCATAGTATAGTATGGCGATTTTTCGGCCAAAAAAAGTCAAAATTTTTTTACACCTCCAAAAGTCATAAAAAACGTCATAGTATAGTATGGCGTTTTTTTCGGCCAAAAAAAGTCCAAATTTTTTTCGACCTCAAAATGTCATAAAAACTCATAAAAAACGTCATAGTATAGTATGGCGTTTTTTTAGGGCAAAAAAAGTCAAAATTTTTTTACACCTCCAAAAGTCATAAAAAACGTCATAGTATAGTATGGCGTTTTTTTCGGCCAAAAAAAGTCCAAATTTTTTTACACCTCCAAAAGTCATAAAAAACGTCATAGTATAGTATGGCGTTTTTTTCGGCCAAAAAAAGTCAAAATTTTTTTCGAGCTCCAAAAGTCATAAAAAACGTCATAGTATAGTATGGCGTTTTTTTCGGCCAAAAAAAGTCAAAAAATTTTTCGAGCTCCAAAAGTCATAAAAAACGTCATAGTATAGTATGGCGTTTTTTTAGGGCAAAAAAAGTCAAAATTTTTTTACACCTCCAAAAGTCATAAAAAACGTCATAGTATAGTATGGCGTTTTTTTCGGCCAAAAAAAGTCAAAATTTTTTTTGAGCTCCAAAAGTCATAAAAAACGTCATAGTATAGTATGGCGTTTTTTTCGGCCAAAAAAAGTCAAAATTTTTTTTGAGCTCCAAAAGTCATAAAAAACGTCATAGTATAGTATGGCGTTTTTTTCGGCCAAAAAAAGTCAAAATTTTTTTACACCTCCAAAAGTCATAAAAAACGTCATAGTATAGTATGGCGTTTTTTTCGGCCAAAAAAAGTCAAAATTTTTTTACACCTCAAAATGTCATAAAAACTCATAAAAAACGTCATAGTATAGTATGTTGTTTTTTTCGGCCAAAAAAAGTCAAAATTTTTTTCGACCTCCAAAAGTCATAAAAAACGTCATCGTATAGTATGGCGTTTTTTTTCGGCCAAAAAAAGTCAAAATTTTTTTACACCTCAAAATGTCATAAAAACTCATAAAAAACGTCATAGTATAGTATGGCGTTTTTTTCGGCCAAAAAAAGTCAAAATTTTTTTACACCTCCAAAAGTCATAAAAAACGTCATAGTATAGTATGTCGTTTTTTTTGGCCAAAAAAAGTCAAAATTTTTTTAGACCTCCAAAAGTCATAAAAAACGTCATAGTATAGTATGGCGTTTTTTTCGGCCCAAAAGAGTCAAAAAATTTTTCGAGCTCCAAAAGTCATAAAAAACGTCATAGTATAGTATGGCGTTTTTTTCGGGCAAAAAAAGTCAAATTTTTTTTTGAGCTCAAAATGTCATAAAAACTCATAAAAAACGTCATAGTATAGTATGTCGTTTTTTTCGGCCAAAAAAAGTCAAAATTTTTTTACACCTCCAAAAGTCATAAAAAACGTCATAGTATAGTATGGCGTTTTTTTCGGGCAAAAAAAGTCAAATTTTTTTTCGAGCTCAAAATGTCATAAAAACTCATAAAAAACGTCATAGTATAGTATGGCGTTTTTTTCGGCCAAAAAAGGTCAAAATTTTTTTACACCTCAAAATGTCATAAAAACTCATAAAAAACGTCATAGTATAGTATGTCGTTTTTTTTCGGCCAAAAAAAGTCAAAAATTTTTTCGAGCTCCAAAAGTCATAAAAAACGTCATAGTATAGTATGGCGTTTTTTATGACTTTTGGAGGTCGAAAAAATTTTGAAAAATTTTTTTCGACCTCAAAATGTCATAAAAACTCATAAAAAACGTCATAGTATAGTATGGCGTTTTTTTAGGGCAAAAAAAGTCAAAATTTTTTTACACCTCCAAAAGTCATAAAAAACGTCATAGTATAGTATGGCGTTTTTTTCAGCCAAAAAAAGTCAAAATTTTTTTACACCTCAAAATGTCATAAAAACTCATAAAAAACGTCATAGTATAGTATGGTGTTTTTTTCGGCCAAAAAAAGTCAAAATTTTTTTACACCTCCAAAAGTCATAAAAAACGTCATAGTATAGTATGGCGTTTTTTTCGGACAAAAAAAGTCAAAATTTTTTTACACCTCCAAAAGTCATAAAAAACGTCATAGTATAGTATGGCGTTTTTTTCGGCCAAAAAAAGTCAAAATTTTTTTACACCTCCAAAAGTCATAAAAAACGTCATAGTATAGTATGGCGTTTTTTTCGGGCAAAAAAAGTCAAATTTTTTTTCGAGCTCAAAATGTCATAAAAACTCATAAAAAACGTCATAGTATAGTATGTCGTTTTTTTCGGCCAAAAAAAGTCAAAATTTTTTTACACCTCCAAAAGTCATAAAAAACGTCATAGTATAGTATGGCGTTTTTTTCGGGCAAAAAAAGTCAAATTTTTTTTCGAGCTCAAAATGTCATAAAAACTCATAAAAAACGTCATAGTATAGTATGGCGTTTTTTTCGGCCAAAAAAGGTCAAAATTTTTTTACACCTCAAAATGTCATAAAAACTCATAAAAAACGTCATAGTATAGTATGTCGTTTTTTTCGGCCAAAAAAAGTCAAAAATTTTTTCGACCTCCAAAAGTCATAAAAAACGTCATAGTATGGTAAGGCGTTTTTTTCGGCCAAAAAAAGTCAAAATTTTTTTCGACCTCCAAAAGTCATAAAAAACGTCATAGTATGGTAAGGCGTTTTTTTCGGCCAAAAAAAGTCAAAATTTTTTTCGACCTCAAAATGTCATAAAAAACGTCATAGTATAGTAAGGCGTTTTTTTCGGCCAAAAAAAGTCAAAATTTTTTTACACCTCAAAATGTCATAAAAACTCATAAAAAACGTCATAGTATAGTATGCCGTTTTTTTCGGCCAAAAAAAGTCAAAATTTTTTTCGACCTCCAAAAGTCATAAAAAACGTCATAGTATAGTATGGCGTTTTTTTCGGCCAAAAAAAGTCAAATTTTTTTTCGACCTCAAAATGTCATAAAAACTCATAAAAAACGTCATAGTATAGTATGGCGTTTTTTTCGGCCAAAAAAAGTCAAAATTTTTTTACACCTCAAAATGTCATAAAAACTCATAAAAAACGTCATAGTATAGTATGGCGTTTTTTTAGGGCAAAAAAAGTCAAAATTTTTTTCGACCTCAAAATGTCATAAAAACTCATAAAAAACGTCATAGTATAGTATGGCGTTTTTTTCGGCCAAAAAAAGTCAAAATTTTTTTACACCTCCAAAAGTCATAAAAAACGTCATAGTATAGTATGGCGTTTTTTTCGGGCAAAAAAAGTCAAATTTTTTTTCGAGCTCAAAATGTCATAAAAACTCATAAAAAACGTCATAGTATAGTATGTCGTTTTTTTCGGCCAAAAAAAGTCAAAATTTTTTTCGACCTCCAAAAGTCATAAAAAACGTCATCGTATAGTATGGCGTTTTTTTCGGCCAAAAAAAGTCAAAATTTTTTTACACCTCCAAAAGTCATAAAAAACGTCATAGTATAGTATGTCGTTTTTTTTGGCCAAAAAAAGTCAAAATTTTTTTAGACCTCCAAAATTCATAAAAAACGTCATAGTATAGTATGTCGTTTTTTTCAGGCAAAAAAAGTCAAAATTTTTTTACACCTCCAAAAGTCATAAAAAACGTCATAGTATAGTATGGCGTTTTTTTCGGACAAAAAAAGTCAAAATTTTTTTACACCTCAAAATGTCATAAAACCTCATAAAAAACGTCATAGTATAGTATGGCGTTTTTTTCGGCCAAAAAAAGTCAAAATTTTTTTTGACCTCAAAATGTCATAAAAACTCATAAAAAACGTCATAGTATAGTATGGCGTTTTTTTCGGCCAAAAAAAGTCAAAAAATTTTTCGAGCTCCAAAAGTCATAAAAAACGTCATAGTATAGTATGGCGTTTTTTTCGGCCAAAAAAAGTCAAAATTTTTTTACACCTCCAAAAGTCATAAAAAACGTCATAGTATAGTATGGCGTTTTTTTCGGCCAAAAAAAGTCAAAATTTTTTTTGACCTCAAAATGTCATAAAAACTCATAAAAAACGTCATAGTATAGTATGTCGTTTTTTTTGGCCAAAAAAAGTCAAAATTTTTTTACACCTCCAAAAGTCATAAAAAACGTCATAGTATAGTATGGCGTTTTTTTCGGCCAAAAAAAGTCAAAATTTTTTTCAACCTCCAAAAGTCATAAAAAACGTCATAGTATAGTATGGCGTTTTTTTCGGCCAAAAAAAGTCAAAATTTTTTTACACCTCCAAAAGTCATAAAAAACGTCATAGTATAGTATGGCGTTTTTTTCGGCCAAAAAAAGTCAAAAATTTTTTCGAGCTCCAAAAGTCATAAAAAACGTCATAGTATAGTATGGCGTTTTTTTCGGCCAAAAAAAGTCAAAAATTTTTTCGAGCTCCAAAAGTCATAAAAAACGTCATAGTATAGTATGGCGTTTTTTTCGGCCAAAAAAAGTCAAAAAATTTTTCGAGCTCCAAAAGTCATAAAAAACGTCATAGTATAGTATGGCGTTTTTTTCGGCCAAAAAAAGTCAAAATTTTTTTACACCTCCAAAAGTCATAAAAAACGTCATAGTATAGTATGGCGTTTTTTTCGGCCAAAAAAGGTCAAAATTTTTTTACACCTCAAAATGTCATAAAAACTCATAAAAAACGTCATAGTATAGTATGTCGTTTTTTTCGGCCAAAAAAAGTCAAAATTTTTTTACACCTCCAAAAGTCATAAAAAACGTCATAGTATAGTATGGCGTTTTTTTCGGCCAAAAAAAGTCAAAATTTTTTTACACCTCCAAAAGTCATAAAAAACGTCATAGTATAGTATGGCGTTTTTTTCGGCCAAAAAAAGTCAAAATTTTTTTCGACCTCAAAATGTCATAAAAACTCATAAAAAACGTCATAGTATAGTATGCCGTTTTTTTCGGCCAAAAAAAGTCAACATTTTTTTCGACCTCCAAAAGTCATAAAAAACGTCATCGTATAGTATGGCGTTTTTTTCGGCCAAAAAAAGTCAAAATTTTTTTACACCTCAAAATGTCATAAAAACTCATAAAAAACGTCATAGTATAGTATGGCGTTTTTTTAGGGCAAAAAAAGTCAAAATTTTTTTACACCTCCAAAAGTCATAAAAAACGTCATAGTATAGTATGGCGTTTTTTTTCGGCCAAAAAAAGTCAAAATTTTTTTACACCTCCAAAAGTCATAAAAAACGTCATAGTATAGTATGGCGTTTTTTTCGGCCAAAAAAAGTCAAAATTTTTTTACACCTCAAAAAGTCATAAAAAACGTCATAGTATAGTATGGCGTTTTTTTCAGCCAAAAAAAGTCAAAATTTTTTTCGACCTCCAAAAGTCATAAAAAACGTCATAGTATAGTATGGCGTTTTTTTCGGCCAAAAAAAGTCAACATTTTTTTCGACCTCCAAAAGTCATAAAAAACGTCATAGTATAGTATGTCGTTTTTTTTGGCCAAAAAAAGTCAAAATTTTTTTACACCTCCAAAAGTCATAAAAAACGTCATAGTATAGTATGGCGTTTTTTTCGGGCAAAAAAAGTCAAAATTTTTTTCGACCTCCAAAAGTCATAAAAAACGTCATAGTATAGTATGGCGTTTTTTTTCGGCCAAAAAAAGTCAAAATTTTTTTACACCTCCAAAAATCATAAAAAACGTCATAGTATAGTATGGCGTTTTTTTCGGCCAAAAAAAGTCAAAAATTTTTTCGAGCTCCAAAAGTCATAAAAAACGTCATAGTATAGTATGGCGTTTTTTTCGGCCAAAAAAAGTCAAAATTTTTTTACACCTCCAAAAGTCATAAAAAACGTCATAGTATAGTATGGCGTTTTTTTCGGCCAAAAAAAGTCAAAATTTTTTTCGAGCTCAAAATGTCATAAAAACTCATAAAAAACGTCATAGTATAGTATGGCGTTTTTTTCGGCCAAAAAAGGTCAACATTTTTTTACACCTCAAAATGTCATAAAAACTCATAAAAAACGTCATAGTATAGTATGTCGTTTTTTTCGGCCAAAAAACGTCAACATTTTTTTCGACCTCCAAAAGTCATAAAAAACGTCATAGTATAGTATGGCGTTTTTTTCGGCCAAAAAAAGTCAAAATTTTTTTCGACCTCCAAAAGTCATAAAAAACGTCATAGTATAGTATGGCGTTTTTTTCGGCCAAAAAAAGTCAAAAATTTTTTCGAGCTCCAAAAGTCATAAAAAACGTCATAGTATAGTATGGCGTTTTTTTCGGCCAAAAAAATTCAAATTTTTTTTCGAGCTCAAAACTCATAAAAAACGTCATAGTATAGTATGGCGTTTTTTTTCGGCCAAAAAAGGTCAAAATTTTTTTACACCTCAAAATGTCATAAAAACTCATAAAAAACGTCATAGTATAGTATGTCGTTTTTTTCGGCCAAAAAAAGTCAAAAATTTTTTCGACCTCCAAAAGTCATAAAAAACGTCATAGTATAGTATGGCGTTTTTTTCGGCCAAAAAAAGTCAAAAATTTTTTACACCTCCAAAAGTCATAAAAAACATCATAGTATAGTATGGCGTTTTTTTCGGCCAAAAAAAGTCAAAATTTTTTTTGACCTCAAAATGTCATAAAAACTCATAAAAAACATCATAGTATAGTATGTCGTTTTTTTTCGGCCAAAAAAAGTCAAAATTTTTTTACACCTCCAAAATTCATAAAAAACGTCATAGTATAGTATGGCGTTTTTTTCGGGCAAAAAAAGTCAAAATTTTTTTCGACCTCCAAAAGTCATAAAAAACGTCATAGTATAGTATGGCGTTTTTTTAGGGCAAAAAAAGTCAAAATTTTTTTACACCTCCAAAAGTCATAAAAAACGTCATAGTATAGTATGGCGTTTTTTTCGGCCAAAAAAAGTCAAAATTTTTTTACACCTCCAAAAGTCATAAAAAACGTCATAGTATAGTATGGCGTTTTTTTCGGCCAAAAAAAGTCAAAATTTTTTTACACCTCAAAAAGTCATAAAAAACGTCATAGTATAGTATGGCGTTTTTTTTCGGCCAAAAAAAGTCAACATTTTTTTCGACCTCCAAAAGTCATAAAAAACGTCATAGTATAGTATGTCGTTTTTTTCGGCCAAAAAAAGTCAACATTTTTTTCGACCTCCAAAAGTCATAAAAAACGTCATAGTATAGTATGTCGTTTTTTTTGGCCAAAAAAAGTCAAAATTTTTTTACACCTCCAAAAGTCATAAAAAACGTCATAGTATAGTATGGCGTTTTTTTCGGGCAAAAAAAGTCAAAATTTTTTTCGACCTCCAAAAGTCATAAAAAACGTCATAGTATAGTATGGCGTTTTTTTCGGCCAAAAAAAGTCAAAATTTTTTTACACCTCCAAAAATCATAAAAAACGTCATAGTATAGTATGGCGTTTTTTTCGGCCAAAAAAAGTCAAAAATTTTTTCGAGCTCCAAAAGTCATAAAAAACGTCATAGTATAGTATGGCGTTTTTTTCGGCCAAAAAAAGTCAAAATTTTTTTACACCTCCAAAAGTCATAAAAAACGTCATAGTATAGTATGGCGTTTTTTTCGGCCAAAAAAAGTCAAAATTTTTTTCGAGCTCAAAATGTCATAAAAACTCATAAAAAACGTCATAGTATAGTATGGCGTTTTTTTCGGCCAAAAAAGGTCAACATTTTTTTACACCTCAAAATGTCATAAAAACTCATAAAAAACGTCATAGTATAGTATGTCGTTTTTTTCGGCCAAAAAAAGTCAACATTTTTTTCGACCTCCAAAAGTCATAAAAAACGTCATAGTATAGTATGGCGTTTTTTTCGGCCAAAAAA
This sequence comes from Toxotes jaculatrix, assembly GCF_017976425.1. NCBI lineage: Eukaryota > Metazoa > Chordata > Actinopteri > Toxotidae > Toxotes > Toxotes jaculatrix. Next base: position 617,508 of record NC_054412.1, read on the forward strand.
AGTCAAAATTTTTTTACACCTCCAAAAGTCATAAAAAACGTCATAGTATAGTATGGCGTTTTTTTCGGCCAAAAAAAGTCAAAAATTTTTTCGAGCTCCAAAAGTCATAAAAAACGTCATAGTATAGTATGGCGTTTTTTTCGGCCAAAAAAATTCAAATTTTTTTTCGAGCTCAAAACTCATAAAAAACGTCATAGTATAGTATGGCGTTTTTTTCGGCCAAAAAAGGTCAAAATTTTTTTACACCTCAAAATGTCATAAAAACTCATAAAAAACGTCATAGTATAGTATGTCGTTTTTTTCGGCCAAAAAAAGTCAAAAATTTTTTCGACCTCCAAAAGTCATAAAAAACGTCATAGTATAGTATGGCGTTTTTTTTCGGCCAAAAAAAGTCAAAATTTTTTTACACCTCAAAAAGTCATAAAAAACGTCATAGTATAGTATGGCGTTTTTTTCAGCCAAAAAAAGTCAAAATTTTTTTCGACCTCCAAAAGTCATAAAAAACGTCATAGTATAGTATGTCGTTTTTTTCGGCCAAAAAAAGTCAACATTTTTTTCGACCTCCAAAAGTCATAAAAAACGTCATAGTATAGTATGTCGTTTTTTTTGGCCAAAAAAAGTCAAAATTTTTTTACACCTCCAAAAGTCATAAAAAACGTCATAGTATAGTATGGCGTTTTTTTCGGGCAAAAAAAGTCAAAATTTTTTTCGACCTCCAAAAGTCATAAAAAACGTCATAGTATAGTATGGCGTTTTTTTTCGGCCAAAAAAAGTCAAAATTTTTTTACACCTCCAAAAATCATAAAAAACGTCATAGTATAGTATGGCGTTTTTTTCGGGCAAAAAAAGTCAAATTTTTTTTCGAGCTCAAAATGTCATAAAAACTCATAAAAAACGTCATAGTATAGTATGGCGTTTTTTTCGGCCAAAAAAAGTCCAAATTTTTTTACACCTCCAAAAGTCATAAAAAACGTCATAGTATAGTATGTCGTTTTTTCCGGCCAAAAAAAGTCCAAATTTTTTTACACCTCCAAAAGTCATAAAAAACGTCATAGTATAGTATGGCGTTTTTTTTGGGCAAAAAAAGTCAAAATTTTTTTACACCTCCAAAAGTCATAAAAAACGTCATAGTATAGTATGGCGTTTTTTTCGGCCAAAAAAAGTCAAAATTTTTTTCGAGCTCCAAAAGTCATAAAAAACGTCATAGTATAGTATGTCGTTTTTTTTGGCCAAAAAAAGTCAAAATTTTTTTAGACCTCCAAAAGTCATAAAAAACGTCATAGTATAGTATGGCGTTTTTTTCGGCCAAAAAAAGTCAAAAAATTTTTCGAGCTCCAAAAGTCATAAAAAACGTCATAGTATAGTATGGCGTTTTTTTCGGCCAAAAAAAGTCAAAATTTTTTTACACCTCCAAAAGTCATAAAAAACGTCATAGTATAGTATGGCGTTTTTTTCGGCCAAAAAAGGTCAAAATTTTTTTACACCTCAAAATGTCATAAAAACTCATAAAAAACGTCATAGTATAGTATGTCGTTTTTTTCGGCCAAAAAAAGTCCAAATTTTTTTACACCTCCAAAAGTCATAAAAAACGTCATAGTATAGTATGGCGTTTTTTTCGGCCAAAAAAAGTCAAAATTTTTTTACACCTCCAAAAGTCATAAAAAACGTCATAGTATAGTATGGCGTTTTTTTCGGCCAAAAAAAGTCAAAATTTTTTTACACCTCAAAATGTCATAAAAACTCATAAAAAACGTCATAGTATAGTATGGCGTTTTTTTCGGCCAAAAAAAGTCCAAATTTTTTTACACCTCCAAAAGTCATAAAAAACGTCATAGTATAGTATGGCGTTTTTTTCGGCCAAAAAAAGTCAAAATTTTTTCGACCTCCAAAAGTCATGAAAAACGTCATAGTATAGTATGGCGTTTTTTTCGGCCAAAAAAAGTCAAATTTTTTTTCGACCTCAAAATGTCATAAAAACTCATAAAAAACGTCATAGTATAGTATGGCGTTTTTTTCGGCCAAAAAAGGTCAAAATTTTTTTACACCTCAAAATGTCATAAAAACTCATAAAAAACGTCATAGTATAGTATGTCGTTTTTTTCGGCCAAAAAAAGTCAAAATTTTTTTACACCTCCAAAAGTCATAAAAAACGTCATAGTATAGTATGGCGTTTTTTTTCGGCCAAAAAAAGTCAAAATTTTTTTTGACCTCAAAATGTCATAAAAACTCATAAAAAACGTCATAGTATAGTATGTCGTTTTTTTTGGCCAAAAAAAGTCAAAATTTTTTTACACCTCCAAAAGTCATAAAAAACGTCATAGTATAGTATGGCGTTTTTTTCGGCCAAAAAAAGTCAAAATTTTTTTACACCTCCAAAAGTCATAAAAAACGTCATAGTATAGTATGGCGTTTTTTTCGGCCAAAAAAAGTCAAAATTTTTTTCGACCTCCAAAAGTCATAAAAAACGTCATAGTATGGTAAGGCGTTTTTTTTCGGCCAAAAAAAGTCAAAATTTTTTTCGACCTCCAAAAGTCATAAAAAACGTCATAGTATGGTAAGGCGTTTTTTTCGGCCAAAAAAAGTCAAAATTTTTTTCGACCTCAAAATGTCATAAAAAACGTCATAGTATAGTAAGGCGTTTTTTTCGGCCAAAAAAAGTCAAAATTTTTTTACACCTCCAAAAGTCATAAAAAACGTCATAGTATAGTTAGGCGTCAAAATTGGACAAAAAAAGTCAAGATTTTTTTCGACCTCCAAAAGTCACAAAAAACGTCATAGTATAGTAAGGCGTTTTTTTCGGCCAAAAAAAGTCAAAATTTTTTTACACCTCAAAATGTCATAAAAACTCATAAAAAACGTCATAGTATAGTATGCCGTTTTTTTCGGCCAAAAAAAGTCTAAATTTTTTTCGACCTCCAAAAGTCATAAAAAACGTCATAGTATAGTATGGCGTTTTTTTTCGGCCAAAAAAAGTCAAATTTTTTTTCGACCTCAAAATGTCATAAAAACTCATAAAAAACGTCATAGTATAGTATGGCGTTTTTTTCGGCCAAAAAAAGTCAAAATTTTTTTACACCTCAAAATGTCATAAAAACTCATAAAAAACGTCATAGTATAGTATGGCGTTTTTTTAGGGCAAAAAAAGTCAAAATTTTTTTCGACCTCAAAATGTCATAAAAACTCATAAAAAACGTCATAGTATAGTATGGCGTTTTTTTCGGCCAAAAAAAGTCAAAATTTTTTTACACCTCCAAAAGTCATAAAAAACGTCATAGTATAGTATGGCGTTTTTTTCGGGCAAAAAAAGTCAAATTTTTTTTCGAGCTCAAAATGTCATAAAAACTCATAAAAAACGTCATAGTATAGTATGTCGTTTTTTTTCGGCCAAAAAAAGTCAAAATTTTTTTACACCTCCAAAAGTCATAAAAAACGTCATCGTATAGTATGGCGTTTTTTTCGGCCAAAAAAAGTCAAAATTTTTTTACACCTCAAAATGTCATAAAAACTCATAAAAAACGTCATAGTATAGTATGGCGTTTTTTTCAGCCAAAAAAAGTCAAAAATTTTTTACACCTCCAAAAGTCATAAAAAACGTCATAGTATAGTATGGCGTTTTTTTCGGCCAAAAAAAGTCAAAATTTTTTTACACCTCCAAAAGTCATAAAAAAACGTCATAGTATAGTATGGCGTTTTTTTCGGCCAAAAAAAGTCAAAATTTTTTTCGACCTCAAAATGTCATAAAAACCCATAAAAAACGTCATAGTATAGTATGGCGTTTTTTTCGGCCAAAAAAGGTCAAAATTTTTTTACACCTCAAAATGTCATAAAAACTCATTAAAAACGTCATAGTATAGTATGTCGTTTTTTTCGGGCAAAAAAAGTCAAAATTTTTTTCGACCTCCAAAAGTCATAAAAAACGTCATAGTATAGTATGGCGTTTTTTTCGGCCAAAAAAAGTCAAAATTTTTTTACACCTCCAAAAGTCATAAAAAACGTCATAGTATAGTATGGCGTTTTTTTCGGCCAAAAAAAGTCAAAATTTTTTTACACCTCCAAAAGTCATAAAAAACGTCATAGTATAGTATGCCGTTTTTTTCGGCCAAAAAAAGTCAAAATTTTTTTACACCTCCAAAAGTCATAAAAAACGTCATAGTATAGTATGGCGTTTTTTTCGGCCAAAAAAAGTCAAAATTTTTTTACACCTCCAAAAGTCATAAAAAACGTCATAGTATAGTATGGCGTTTTTTTCGGCCAAAAAAAGTCAAAAATTTTTTCGAGCTCCAAAAGTCATAAAAAATGTCATAGTATAGTATGGCGTTTTTTTCGGCCAAAAAAAGTCAAAATTTTTTTACACCTCCAAAAGTCATAAAAAACGTCATAGTATAGTATGGCGTTTTTTTCGGCCAAAAAAAGTCAAAATTTTTTTCGACCTCCAAAAGTCATAAAAAACGTCATAGTATAGTATGGCGTTTTTTTCGGCCAAAAAAAGTCAAAATTTTTTTTGACCTCAAAATGTCATAAAAACTCATAAAAAACGTCATAGTATAGTATGGCGTTTTTTTCGGCCAAAAAAAGTCAAAATTTTTTTCGACCTCAAAATGTCATAAAAACTCATAAAAAACGTCATAGTATAGTATGGCGTTTTTTTAGGGCAAAAAAAGTCAAAATTTTTTTCGACCTCAAAATGTCATAAAAACTCATAAAAAACGTCATAGTATAGTATGGCGTTTTTTTTCGGCCAAAAAAAGTCAAAATTTTTTTCGACCTCAAAATGTCATAAAAACTCATAAAAAACGTCATAGTATAGTATGGCGTTTTTTTTCGGCCAAAAAAGGTCAAAATTTTTTTACACCTCAAAATGTCATAAAAACTCATAAAAAACGTCATAGTATAGTATGTCGTTTTTTTCGGCCAAAAAAAGTCAAAATTTTTTTACACCTCCAAAAGTCATAAAAAACGTCATAGTATAGTATGGCGTTTTTTTCAGACAAAAAAAGTCAAAATTTTTTTCGAGCTCCAAAAGTCATAAAAAACGTCATAGTATAGTATGTCGTTTTTTTCAGGCAAAAAAAGTCAAAATTTTTTTACACCTCCAAAAGTCATAAAAAACGTCATAGTATAGTATGGCGTTTTTTTCGGCCAAAAAAAGTCAAAATTTTTTTCGACCTCAAAATGTCATAAAAACTCATAAAAAACGTCATAGTATAGTATGGCGTTTTTTTAGGGCAAAAAAAGTCAAAATTTTTTTCGACCTCAAAATGTCATAAAAACTCATAAAAAACGTCATAGTATAGTATGGCGTTTTTTTAGGGCAAAAAAAGTCAAAATTTTTTTACACCTCCAAAAGTCATAAAAAACGTCATAGTATAGTATGGCGTTTTTTTCGGCCAAAAAAAGTCAAAATTTTTTTACACCTCCAAAACTCATAAAAAACGTCATAGTATAGTATGGCGTTTTTTTCGGCCAAAAAAAGTCAAAATTTTTTTACACCTCCAAAAGCCATAAAAAACGTCATAGTATAGTAAGGCGTCAAAATTGGACAAAAAAAGTCAAAATTTTTTTCGACCTCCAAAAGTCAAAAAAACGTTATAGTATAGTAAGGCGTTTTTTTCGGCCAAAAAAAGTCAAAAATTTTTTCGACCTCCAAAAGTCACAAAAAACGTCATAGTATAGTAAGGCGTTTTTTTCGGCCAAAAAAAGTCAAAAATTTTTCGACCTCCAAAAGTCACAAAAAACGTCATAGTATACTATGGCGTTTTTTTCGGCAAAAAAAAGTCAAAAATTTTTTCGACCTCCAAAAGTCATAAAAAACATCATAGTATAGTAAGGCGTCAAAATCGACCAAAAAAAGTCAAAATTTTTTTACACCTCCAAAAGTCATAAAAAACGTCATAGTATAGTAAGGCGTCAAAATCGGACAAAAAAAGTCAAAAAATTTTTTGACCTCCAAAAGTCATAAAAAACATCATAGTATCGTAAGGCGTAAAAATCGGCCAAAAAAACGTGACAAAAAAACTTAGGCAAATTTTCACTCTCCACTTGAGAAAAAGTACCACAAAAAAAGGGGTCCAAACCACTCCTTAGGCTCTGAAACATGCTCCTAAACACTTTCTGGGGGAACACTTTTGGCCTCTCACACTTAGGCAAATTTTCACTCTCCCAATTCACATATATGGGGGAACTTATAACTCATAACTCCGGAACCCTAAGTCCTAGAGACTCAAGGGTGGTACCGTTGGACTCGGGGTACACACAAATGTGGGGGTAGGACAAGGTCCCATGTCTCTATCTTGCTCCCCTGAGGATCGGTCAAAACTGACCCTGGTTAAAACCCCAAACCTTGTACACTCTGAACAACCCTAAACACCAACTTCAGCTTGACAAAAAGTACCATAAAAAGGGGGGTCCAAACCACTCCTTAGGCTCTGAAACGTGCTCCTAAACACTTTCTGGGGGAACACTTTTGGCCTCTCACACTTAGGCAAATTTTCACTCTCCCAATTCACATATATGGGGGAACTTCAAATGCTCATAACTCCGGAACCCTAAGTCCTAGAGACTCAATGGTGGTACCGTTGGACTCGGGGTACACACAAATGTGGGGGTAGGTTAAGGTCCCATGTCTCTATCTTGCTCCCCTGAGGATCGGTCAAAACTGACCCTGGTTAAAACCCAAAATTTTCACTCTCCCAACTCACTTATATGGGGGAAATTCAAATGATCATAACTCCGGAACCCTAAGTCCTAGAGACTGAAGTGTGGTACCGTTGGACTCGGGGTACACACAAATGGGGGGGTAGGACAAGGTCCCATGTCTCTATCTTGCTCCCCTGAGGATCGGTCAAAACAGACCCTGGTTAAAACCCCAAACCTTGTACACTCTGAACAACCCTAAACACCAACTTCAGCTTGACAAAAAGTACCATAAAAAGGGGGGTCCAAACCACTCCTACGGCTCTGAAACGTGCTCCTAAACACTTTCTGGGGGAACACTTTTGGCCTCTCACACTTAGGCCCTGTACACTCTTAGCAACCCTAAACACCAACTTCAACTTGACAAAAAGTACCACAAAAAGGGGGGTCCAAACCACTCCTTAGGCTCTGAAACATGCTCCTAAACACTTTCTGGGCGAACACTTTTGGCCTCTCACACTTAGGCAAATTTTCACTCTCCCAATTCACATATATGGGGGAACTTCAAATGCTCATAACTCCGGAACCCTAAGTCCTAGAGACTCAAGGGTGGTACCGTTGGACTCGGGGTACACACAAATGTGGGGGTAGGTTAAGGTCCCATGTCTCTATCTTGCTCCCCTGAGGATCGGTCAAAACTGACCCTGGTTAAAACCCCAAACCTTGTACACTCTGAACAACCCTAAACACCAACTTCAGCTTGACAAAAAGTTCCATAAAAAGGGGGGTCCAAACCACTCCTAAGGCTCTGAAACGTGCTCCTAAACACTTTCTGGGGGAACACTTTTGGCCTCTCACACTCTGGCCCTGTACACTCTTAGCAACCCTAAACACCAACTTCAGCTTGACAAAAAGTACCATAAAAAGGGGGGTCCAAACCACTCCTAAGGCTCTGAAACGTGCTCCTAAACACTTTCTGGGGGAACACTTTTGGCCTCTCACACTTAGGCAAATTTTCACTCTCCGAATTCACTTTTTTGAGGGAACTTCAAATGCTCATAACTCCGGAACCCTAAGTCCTAGACACTCAAGGGTGGTACCGTTGGACTCGGGGTACACACAAATGGGGGGGTAGGACAAGGTCCCATGTCTCTATCTTGCTCCCCTGAGGATCGGTCAAAACTGACCCTGGTTAAAACCCCAAACCTTGTACACTCTGAACAACCCTAAACACCAACTTCAGCTTGACAAAAAGTACCACAAAAAGGGGGGTCCAAACCACTCCTTAGGCTCTGAAACGTGCTCCTAAACACTTTCTGGGGGAACACTTTTGGCCTCTCAAACTTAGGCAAATTTTCACTCTCCCAATTCACATATATGGGGGAACTTCAAATGCTCATAACTCCGGAACCCTAAGTCCTAGAGACTCAAGGGTGGTACCGTTGGACTCGGGGTACACACAAATGTGGGGGTAGGTTAAGGTCCCATGTCTCTATCTTGCTCCCCTGAGGATCGGTCAAAACTGACCCTGGTTAAAACCCAAAATTTTCACTCTCCCAACTCACTTATATGGGGGAAATTCAAATGATCATAACTCCGGAACCCTAAGTCCTAGAGACTGAAGTGTGGTACCATTGGACTCGGGGTACACACAAATGGGGGGGTAGGACAAGGTCCCATGTCTCTATCTTGCTCCCCTGAGGATCGGTCAAAACTGACCCTGGTTAAAACCCCAAACCTTGTACACTCTGAACAACCCTAAACACCAACTTCAGCTTGACAAAAAGTGCCATAAAAAGGGGGGTCCAAACCACTCCTAAGGCTCTGAAACGTGCTCCTAAACACTTTCTGGGGGAACACTTTTGGCCTCTCACACTTAGGCCCTGTACACTCTTAGCAACCCTAAACACCAACTTCAAGTTGACAAAAAGTACCACAAAAAGGGGGGTCCAAACCACTCCTTAGGCTCTGAAACGTGCTCCTAAACACTTTCTGGGGGAACACTTTTGGCCTCTCACACTCTGGCCCTGTACACTCTTAGCAACCCTAAACACCAACTTCAACTTGACAAAAAGTACCACAAAAAGGGGGGTCCAAACCACTCCTTAGGCTCTGAAACGTGCTCCTAAACACTTTCTGGGGGAACACTTTTGGCCTCTCACACTTAGGCCCTGTACACTCTTAGCAACCCTAAACACCAACTTCAAGTTGACAAAAAGTACCACAAAAAGGGGGGTCCAAACCACTCCTTAGGCTCTGAAACGTGCTCCTAAACACTTTCTGGGGGAACACTTTTGGCCTCTCACACTTAGGCCCTGTACATTCTTAGCAACCCTAAACACCAACTTCAACTTGACAAAAAGTACCACAAAAAGGGGGGTCCAAACCACTCCTAAGGCTCTGAAATGTGCTCCTAAACACTTTCTGGGGGAACACTTTTGGCCTCTCACACTTAGGCCCTGTACACTCTTAGCAACCCTAAACACCAACTTCAAGTTGACAAAAAGTACCACAAAAAGGGGGGTCCAAACCACTCCTTAGGCTCTGAAACGTGCTCCTAAACACTTTCTGGGGGAACACTTTTGGCCTCTCACACTCTGGCCCTGTACACTCTTAGCAACCCTAAACACCAACTTCAACTTGACAAAAAGTACCACAAAAAGGGGGGTCCAAACCACTCCTAAGGCTCTGAAATGTGCTCCTAAACACTTTCTGGGGGAACACTTTTGGCCTCTCACAGGCCTTGTACACTCTTAGCAACCCTAAACACCAACTTCAACTTGACAAAAAGTACCACAAAAAGGGGGGTCCAAACCACTCCTAAGGCTCTGAAACGTGCTCCTAAACACTTTCTGGGGGAACACTTTTGGCCTCTCACACTTAGGCCCTGTACACTCTTAGCAACCCTAAACACCAACTTCAAGTTGACAAAAAGTACCACAAAAAGGGGGGTCCAAACCACTCCTTAGGCTCTGAAACGTGCTCCTAAACACTTTCTGGGGGAACACTTTTGGCCTCTCACACTGGCCCTGTACACTCTTAGCAACCCTAAACACCAACTTCAACTTGACAAAAAGTACCACAAAAAGGGGGGTCCAAACCACTCCTAAGGCTCTGAAACATGCTCCTAAACACTTTCTGGGGGAACACTTTTGGCCTCTCACACTTAGGCAAATTTTCACTCTCCGAATTCACTTTTTTGAGGGAACTTCAAATGCTCATAACTCCGGAACCCTAAGTCCTAGACACTCAAGGGTGGTACCGTTGGACTCGGGGTACACACAAATGGGGGGGTAGGACAAGGTCCCATGTCTCTATCTTGCTCCCCTGAGGATCGGTCAAAACTGACCCTGGTTAAAACCCCAAACCTTGTACACTCTGAACAACCCTAAACACCAACTTCAGCTTGACAAAAAGTACCACAAAAAGGGGGGTCCAAACCACTCCTTAGGCTCTGAAACGTGCTCCTAAACACTTTCTGGGGGAACACTTTTGGCCTCTCAAACTTAGGCAAATTTTCACTCTCCCAATTCACATATATGGGGGAACTTCAAATGCTCATAACTCCGGAACCCTAAGTCCTAGAGACTCAAGGGTGGTACCGTTGGACTCGGGGTACACACAAATGTGGGGGTAGGTTAAGGTCCCATGTCTCTATCTTGCTCCCCTGAGGATCGGTCAAAACTGACCCTGGTTAAAACCCAAAATTTTCACTCTCCCAACTCACATATATGGGGGAACTTCAAATGCTCATAACTCCGGAACCCTAAGTCCTAGAGACTCAAGGGTGGTACCGTTGGACTCGGGGTACACACAAATGTGGGGGTAGGACAAGGTCCCATGTCTCTATCTTGCTCCCCTGAGGATCGGTCAAAACTGACCCTGGTTAAAACCCCAAACCTTGTACACTCTGAACAACCCTAAACACCAACTTCAAGTTGACAAAAAGTACCACAAAAAGGGGGGTCCAAACCACTCCTTAGGCTCTGAAACGTGCTCCTAAACACTTTCTGGGGGAACACTTTTGGCCTCTCACACTTTGGCAAATTTTCACTCTCCGAATTCACTTATTTGGGGGAACTTCAAATGCTCATAACTCCGGAACCCTAAGTCCTAGAGACTCAAGGGTGGTACCGTTGGACTCGGGGTACACACAAATGTGGGGGTAGGACAAGGTCCCATGTCTCTATCTTGCTCCCCTGAGGATCGGTCAAAACTGACCCTGGTTAAAACCCCAAACCTTGTACACTCTGAACAACCCTAAACACCAACTTCAGCTTGACAAAAAGTACCATAAAAAGGGGGGTCCAAACCACTCCTAAGGCTCTGAAACGTGCTCCTAAACACTTTCTGGGGGAACACTTTTGGCCTCTCACACTCTGGCCCTGTACACTCTTAGCAACCCTAAACACCAACTTCAGCTTGACAAAAAGTACCATAAAAAGGGGGGTCCAAACCACTCCTAAGGCTCTGAAACGTGCTCCTAAACACTTTCTGGGGGAACACTTTTGGCCTCTCACACTTAGGCAAATTTTCACTCTCCGAATTCACTTTTTTGAGGGAACTTCAAATGCTCATAACTCCGGAACCCTAAGTCCTAGACACTCAAGGGTGGTACCGTTGGACTCGGGGTACACACAAATGGGGGGGTAGGACAAGGTCCCATGTCTCTATCTTGCTCCCCTGAGGATCGGTCAAAACTGACCCTGGTTAAAACCCCAAACCTTGTACACTCTGAACAACCCTAAACACCAACTTCAGCTTGACAAAAAGTACCACAAAAAGGGGGGTCCAAACCACTCCTTAGGCTCTGAAACGTGCTCCTAAACACTTTCTGGGGGAACACTTTTGGCCTCTCAAACTTAGGCAAATTTTCACTCTCCCAATTCACATATATGGGGGAACTTCAAATGCTCATAACTCCGGAACCCTAAGTCCTAGAGACTCAAGGGTGGTACCGTTGGACTCGGGGTACACACAAATGTGGGGGTAGGTTAAGGTCCCATGTCTCTATCTTGCTCCCCTGAGGATCGGTCAAAACTGACCCTGGTTAAAACCCAAAATTTTCACTCTCCCAACTCACTTATATGGGGGAAATTCAAATGATCATAACTCCAGAACCCTAAGTCCTAGAGACTGAAGTGTGGTACCGTTGGACTCGGGGTACACACAAATGGGGGGGTAGGACAAGGTCCCATGTCTCTATCTTGCTCCCCTGAGGATCGGTCAAAACTGACCCTGGTTAAAACCCCAAACCTTGTACACTCTGAACAACCCTAAACACCAACTTCAGCTTGACAAAAAGTACCATAAAAAGGGGGGTCCAAACCACTCCTTAGGCTCTGAAACGTGCTCCTAAACACTTTCTGGGGGAACACTTTTGGCCTCTCACACTTAGGCCCTGTACACTCTTAGCAGCCCTAAACACCAACTTCAACTTGACAAAAAGTACCACAAAAAGGGGGGTCCAAACCACTCCTAAGGCTCTGAAATGTGCTCCTAAACACTTTCTGGGGGAACACTTTTGGCCTCTCACACTTAGGCCCTGTACACTCTTAGCAACCCTAAACACCAACTTCAAGTTGACAAAAAGTACCACAAAAAGGGGGGTCCAAACCACTCCTTAGGCTCTGAAACGTGCTCCTAAACACTTTCTGGGGGAACACTTTTGGCCTCTCACACTCTGGCCCTGTACACTCTTAGCAACCCTAAACACCAACTTCAACTTGACAAAAAGTACCACAAAAAGGGGGGTCCAAACCACTCCTAAGGCTCTGAAATGTGCTCCTAAACACTTTCTGGGGGAACACTTTTGGCCTCTCACAGGCCTTGTACACTCTTAGCAACCCTAAACACCAACTTCAACTTGACAAAAAGTGCCACAAAAAGTGGGGTCCAAACCACTCCTTAGGCTCTGAAACGTGCTCCTAAACACTTTCTGGGGGAACACTTTTGGCCTCTCACACTTTGGCAAATTTTCACTCTCCGAATTCACTTATTTGGGGGAACTTCAAATGCTCATAACTCCGGAACCCTAAGTCCTAGAGACTCAAGGGTGGTACCGTTGGACTCGGGGTACACACAAATGTGGGGGTAGGACAAGGTCCCATGTCTCTATCTTGCTCCCCTGAGGATCGGTCAAAACTGACCCTGGTTAAAACCCCAAACCTTGTACACTCTGAACAACCCTAAACACCAACTTCAGCTTGACAAAAAGTACCATAAAAAGGGGGGTCCAAACCACTCCTTAGGCTCTGAAACGTGCTCCTAAACACTTTCTGGGGGAACACTTTTGGCCTCTCACACTTAGGCCCTGTACATTCTTAGCAACCCTAAACACCAACCACCACACTTAGGCAAATTTTCACTCTCCGAATTCACTTTTTTGGGGGAACTTCAAATGCTCATAACTCCGGAACCCTAAGTCCTAGAGACTCAAGGGTGGTACCGTTGGACTCGGGGTACACACAAATGGCGGGGTAGGACAAGGTCCCATGTCTCTATCTTGCTCCCCTGAGGATCGGTCAAAACTGACCCTGGTTAAAACCCCAAACCTTGTACACTCTTAGCAACCCTAAACACCAACTTCAGCTTGACAAAAAGTACCACAAAAAGGGGGGTCCAAACCACTCCTTAGGCTCTGAAACGTGCTCCTAAACACTTTCTGGGGGAACACTTTTGGCCTCTCACACTTAGGCCCTGTACACTCTTAGCAACCCTAAACACCAACCACCACACTTAGGCAAATTTTCACTCTCCGAATTCACTTTTTTGGGGGAACTTCAAATGCTCATAACTCCGGAACCCTAAGTCCTAGACACTCAAGGGTGGTACCGTTGGACTCGGGGTACACACAAATGGGGGGGTAGGACAAGGTCCCATGTCTCTATATTGCTCCCCTGAGGATCGGTCAAAACTGACCCTGGTTAAAACCCCAAACCTTGTACACTCTGAACAACCCTAAACACCAACTTCAGCTTGACAAAAAGTACCACAAAAAGGGGGGTCCAAACCACTCCTAAGGCTCTGAAACGTGCTCCTAAACACTTTCTGGGGGAACACTTTTGGCCTCTCACACTTAGGCAAATTTTCACTCTCCCAATTCACTTATACGGGGGAACTTCAAATGCTCATAACTCCAGAACCCTAAGTCTTAGAGACTCAAGGGTGGTACCGTTGGACTCGGGGTACACACAAATGGGGGGGGTAGGACAAGGTCCCATGTCTCTATCTTACTCCCCTGAGGATCGGTCAAAAATGTCACATCCTCAAAATGTCATAAAAATGGTCATAGTATAGTAAGGCATCAAAATCGGCCAAAAAAAGGCGCGTGTGAACCTGACATCGCACCGCTGAGACAGATATATTGAGACAAACTAAAGTCACCCAAAAGCTAAGAAGAGGAAATATGTGACCCGACATCACATGGAGACGGAGATAATGAGACAAATGTTTTCTTCTTCCTGGGGAAGTAACAAAATAATTGAGGAGCACTGATGTAGCTACACATACTTTCATGCTTGGATACAAACCTACATTCATATGTATTAAATGTGTATTAAAATTAGGAGGTAACGCTGAGGTTTGCGTCAGTGAAGGTTTCACTTTGAGCTCTAGACAAAAACAACGTGATGAAATGAGTTCCAGCTTCAGTCGACTGGCGTTACTCAGGTGCCACTTACCTGTGTGAGCTGTGACTGGTTTCTGCTTTGATGGTCACACTTCGTCCGACGCTCAGTCCTTTACCCAGCTCACCTGTGAAGGGAACGTTCCTTCATATAAACATACAAACATGGATGCACCATGTGATGGTTTGTATCCAAACATGAGTTTGTGTGTGTGTGTGTGTGTGTACAGTGCTTAACAAAGTTATTAGACTGTTTAAAACTAAAAATGTTGTTGTTTATTCAGCAAATAACAAAAACAACTAAACAGTCCTTTTTCATACATAATAACCAAAAATAAAATCAAGCATGATATTCAACCACTAAATCTAATTGTTCTGTTCAGAAATGCAAGTAAATCACTATAATCTGATCTTAATCAGGAAATAATAACAATAACAATAATAATGTGTTGTTAAAGGTACAGTGTGTGTGTGTGTGTGTTTCCCGTGCTGCCAGTAACAGACATGACTCTGACTCCAGATTAGGTTCTTTTACTGGTCTCAGACAGACTCAGTCATCAGTTAACAGCTCGATGTTTTTCTGGATGGAAACTTGGTTCAGCCTCATTCATAAAATTTCTGATTTTAACAGTTTGAATCTTGTAAAACATAAAGGACGTCAGGTTATTACTGCTGCAGCACTTCTACAAACACAGACTATAAAACGAGGGCTTCAGAGCATCTTGATGTCCAGTAGCGTGACGTCTCCCAGAACCTCCACCTGGTTGATCCGGCTCAGGTCCTTGACTCGGTGTCTGTAGTCCAGCAGGTGGAGCCCGTTAACGGCAACTCTGAAATGCTGAGAGTCGCAGAGGACGATCATCTGCAGAGGAAACGTAGAAAAACCCGTAAGACAGAGTGAAACTCGTTTTCTCAGAAATAAAGTGAAACCAGACCAAACACCTGAGGATGAACAGCAGTGAAGTAAAACACAGGTGATGAGCATCATACCTGTCAGAACACAGTGTAAATGCTCTTCATAAGTTCCCAAAGGTTTAAAAATGACTCAGTGATTTTAATGTATTAAATTCCTATAAACTACAAACAAATAATTCAGATTTATTTTCTCTAATCAGAGGAAATGGACCAGAAACCTGAAAGAACGTGTTTCAAACTGAGCTGCTGATTCTCACATGTGATGTTTCCAGTCACTTCAGCTAAACGATCAATATGTGAAGCCTGGAAAGAGAACAGCCTGCAGGGGTCAAAGGGCATGACGTACCTCAAAGTACTGTCCGGCCGTGAAGGGGAAGGAGTCCAGAGCGGTCTCCTCGGGGCCCCAGCACTTGGACAGGAAGGAGTTTCTGACGAAGGCTCGTTGCTTCAGACGAGGGTTCAGGTGCAGAGCGATGTCGCCGCCCGAGACTCGAAGGTTCACACAGAAACTGAAGGAAACACACATGCGTTTTATCGCGTTTCCAAATGTTCAGGAGCCTTTCACAGGATAAATGAAGTGTTCAGATCCTTCACTGTAAAATCCTGACGGCTAAAAGTAAAGAGGTAGGATCAGAAAACGTTTCTCTGTTGAATCAGACTCATCAGATAATTATTAGTTATTATAAGTAACAGCAGCATTTTACAGCTGCAGCTCAGTTTGCAGCTCCGTCTGAGGTTTGATGGAAAATATTCAATTTGTTTCATTTTGATTTTTTGTCTTTTTGCTTTAATTTCAACTGAAATTTAGACAGAACCTAAAAATATTCTTTAACTTTAAAATAACTTTTTCTGGAAAAGTGGAAAGTAAGTAAGTACAACTCTGAGCTGCTCGTACTCCACAACATTTCAGAGGGAAATGTTTCACCACATTGAGATGACAGAAATATGATGTGCTGATGGAAAATTGTTGTGTTGGTGTAAAATTAGGAGGTAACGCTGAAGTTTGCGTCACTGAAGCTTTCACTTTGAGCTCTGAACGAAACAAATGTGATGAAATGAGTTCCAGCTTCAGTAGACTGACGTCACTCAGGTGTCACTTACCTGTGTGAGCTGTGACTGGTTTCTGCTTTGATGGTGACACTTCGTCCGACGCTCAGTCCTTTACCCAGCTCACCTGTGAAGGGAACGCTCTGCGGACAGAAAGGTGTCGTCAGATGAAAGGAAAACTCGTTCTTCAACAATGAAAATCCGAGTCTCGTCCACAGGAACTGATCGGTCCCTCAACAATAAATAAGTGAAACTATCCTGATAATCAATGAGTTGTTTTTCAAAAATTTCAAAGCTTCATCACCTGGAGCTTTGAAAACTCATGACGACCATTTTCTGACATTTTACAGGCAAACGACTGATCAATGAACTGATTAATCAGCTGATCGTTCTTATGTAAACCTCCAAATGAACCACACGGACCATCATGCATCTGTGACACTCACCAAGTTCCCTGAAGAGGAAATTATGGGCTGGAAGAGGAACGAAGAAGAAAATCAGTTTAAAGACAGAAACAGAAAAACTTGAAGGTTAATGATTTACACTCAGCACATAAACCTGTAATCAGTGTTTCTAACTCAGCTCGTGTAGTTAGACGCAGAATTTTAAAGGGTTTATCAACATTTGTTCTTCATACATGTTTCTACACATGATGTATATACTGTATGTTACAGAATAAATCGAGGGATTTAAAATAAAGAAGCACTGTGAAGATCAGCTGACTGATTTGTTCTTACGTTCATCTCTGAGTCCTGGTTGGTCAAACTGGCTGCAGGAGAAACTGAAATCTGAAAAACAACAACAACAATAACAATAACAACAACAGCAGCTCAGAAACTTCATCACACGTTTTATCAGATGAAATAAAACTTCAAACTAACGTGACAGAGACTCTGTGCAGAGAAGGACTCACCGAGCTCGGGGGGAGGACGCCCACAGCGTCAACTTTGACCTTCCCTGACATGAAGAGCGTGTCGACTCGCTCCAGCTCCAGTCTGTGTTTATACTCCAACAAGTGAGCTCCGTTCACAGCCACCTGCAGCACAGACCAGGAAGTACTCAGGTCCTGAACTGCAGCTACTCTGATCTTTCTCTCCTGATGAATGATTGTTGCAGCTCTAATCAAAGTTCCTGTTTGTAGCTGTTCTGGAGCTTTTGATCACGTTGCCTGATCTTCATCAGCAGATACAGTTATGCAGCTGCGGACATTTCTGCTTCCTGTTTACTGAAAAGCCTCTAACTCAAACAAAAACGTGATAATGATCGAAAGCTCCAGGCCAGTCACTAAATGGACTCTAACGTGAGGCTGTTCGGTCAACTGTCAAACATTCAAGGTTTAAATCTGATTTATTGTTTACTGAAGCTGTTTACATCAGAGACGTCTGTAAACAAACACAGCAAACTCTTCATTTCACACGTGACAGCGTCAGTCAAAGCGTCCTGTAGCAGCTGGACTCCCACCTTGAACTTGTCCTTCAGGACGAGGACGATGAGTTCGAACGTGCCCCCGGGGGTGAAGGGCATCTCGTACAGGATCTCCTCTCTGCCCCAGCGCTCCCCCTGCAGCGTGTTGCAGACGATGCACGGTGACCTCTGAAACCTCGGGTTGAAGTGAAACGCCACGTCAGCCCTCGGCTTCACGCTGCTGCCACACGTGAAATCCACCTGGAACCTGCGAGACAGCGCAGAGGGAGGACAGGTGAGTGAGCAATAAGACACAGAGGAACTGAATACCATGTTTTTGAAGACTTGTAAAATCCTGGAAACATTTTATTATGTCATCCATCTGTTTGTAATGATGCTGTAAACACAGGTGGGTCACACAGGTGTAAGAGGTCAAACAAGGTTTTGTACTTGATGATTTCTGTGCTGCGAGTCCTCACCTGTCTGCGTTAGACGGCACTGAGCCCTGAATGAGAACCATCTCCCCCGGCTGCAAACCACCCAGGATGGTCCCGGCGAAGGGGATCACCTGTGGAGGAAAACGGTCAGTGACACTCATGAATCTGCAGGTGAGCGGGACAGAACTGAACATCTGCCAACACCTGAGGGGAACCAAGGGAAGCCAGGAGAACCAGGAGTTTGGTGAGTGAGAAAGAACGAAGAATGTTGAATGATTCTTAAACATTTCCAGTGTTACAGTTTTATCCTACATCGAGCTGGCCCCCTTCCATCAGGTTTCACTGGCAGGAAAAACAAAGCGTCTCCACAGGAAAACGAGTCGCCCACTGAACTTTTGTTTCGCCACGCCAAACTACACTCAAAACTGAGGCCATTTAAATATTTTCTAGCGTTTCTACAAACGGCAAACTGCGACACGACCAGAGCTGAGACGGAACATGGATGGGATTAAATCGCTCTTTAATTCGGCTCATACGAAAAACACTCAGCTGGGCTCGTATTCTAACGAAGGAACTCTCAAATGTAGAGTCCGCTTGGATGG
The DNA here is from genome assembly GCF_017976425.1 of Toxotes jaculatrix. Taxonomy (NCBI): domain Eukaryota; kingdom Metazoa; phylum Chordata; class Actinopteri; family Toxotidae; genus Toxotes; species Toxotes jaculatrix. The sequence goes on from NC_054412.1 coordinate 636,173, forward strand.
TCGGGTGGGACCGAGCTGTCCGAACCAAAAGCTTCAGTCACTAACTTTGCTTAAATAAACTTTGGTGGATGCGATTTCGCCGAATTCACCGTGAATGCTGCCAAATCGATAAAGTAGTTCAGTCACGTTATACAAGAACATTTCACGTTTCACATTCTTTAGTTTTGATAGCGAGATACAACGAAGTAAACTGAGCGCTAAGCTAAGATGGTAGCTAGCCCGCTCACAGACAAATCCTCGATTAACTGTCGATTAAACGGCAGTGACAACAATGAAAATGAGTCGAAACAGATAATGATGTGTAAGATAAAGTCTTACCGGGTTTAAAAAAGTCTGTTTCGGGTTTGAAACCGACATTTTGGAGCAGAACAACTGCGACCTGAGCCTAGTTTGTGTTGTGTTTACTTCCGCATCAAACGTCAGCGCGGTTTCCGGTTGTAAGGATGAGACAGCAGCTTCTAACGGGAAAACAAGGTTAGAACCACAAATCAGTGCACAGGTTTAAAATGCTCTGCTTCCGCCGTCGATAGAGTCGGTTAACCGGCCTGTGGGAAACACTGGTCCGGATCCACGGTTTAAAAACCGGATTCTGAGACGGCCAGCGACTCCGGGGGATGACGCTGCTGTCCGCTCCTTACACACCGCAGAGGTTTGGAGGATGATCGGTCTCCTGACTCCAATCAGGACTAAAGAACTTCCACAGTTCACCAGAAACCACATCAGATGATCCGAGCGTGACTCGGTGGATTCATCGTTTCCACGACAAAAAAAAAACAAAAAAAAAAAACTCACGTTTAAAGCCGCGGTTCTCTGATTAACAATAAACTGAACATGTTTAATATTCGTCTCTTCAAGTCTTTAATAGATTTAACTTCAGTAATTCAGTAATTTGACTTCAGTTTTCATCTTAATACAGTTTCTAATGACATAAAAACAGAGAAGAGCATCTTCACAGAGGAGAAACTTTAACCAGAGAGAGATTCAAACAAGTGACCGATCATCGAAATCGAAAGTTTTAAACAAAGTATTAAAAATAAGAAAATCTCTAAATGATATAAGAATTAATTTCATGATTAATTGCCTATAAAAAGGTGAGAAAGTGATTAGTACCCACCAGTTTAGCATAAAAACTAAGCTTAGCATAAATATTGCATACAAAGGGAAACAGCTAGCCTGGCTCTGCCCTGATTTATCTGTACAGAAATTAAATGTGAAAACAAATATTTCAAACATGATGAATTTTTGTTTTAGACAAAATTAGAATACAAATAAAATCTGTGAGTTTAATTCTTAACGTCCGTGTTTAAACCCAAACTTCATCATAACAGTAATGAACAGAACTGAAGCTTCAACATAAAGTACAACTGACTTTATTACAAAAAACTAAATAACTGTACAAATTAAAACAACTATAAAACTATAAAACATACGAACAAACTTACAACAGACTTTATAAAAACAAACTGTACAAACTTAGTTTACATAGAAAAAATACAAATATTTAACATTAAGCTCAGACACAAAGCTGATCTAAAAGTATGAACATATAAATCAAATTTTCATTTTATTACAAAATGTTTAAAGTTTATTTACAGAAACAGGCTGCAGTGCTGATGAGATGAAGCTTTAGTCCATCATTTGTGCTGTGGTGCAGAAGAGTAGTGAAAATCCATTTACCTTCTAGACTGAAGGCTGCAGGGGGCGGAGCCAGTCCCAGCATGCACTGGGAGACAGGCTGAAGTTGAATTTGAGGGTAAACCCACCGTCCTCCTGCACCGGTTGGTTCCCGAGGCTGAAATGTGCGGCTGAGAGTGGATGGGTCCACCTGTCCTCAGAAGTCGGCATCCAGCCTGAAGGTGTTGTCTGTGGGGCCGGACATGACGCCCATCCTCTGGTACTCGCCCACGCGCTTCTCAAAGAAGTTGGTCTTTCCCTCCAGAGAAATGTTCTCCATGAAGTCGAAGGGGTTCTCCACCCGGTAGATCTGCAGAGATGCGAGACAGAGCAGAGGTCAGTTTACTCTCAGGTCAACACTCAACAGGGGGACACATGTCAAAGAGATTATGGAGCCTGAGACGTGAAAGTTCTCCTCAGAGCCAAACTCTGATTTGACCTTCAGGACAAAGACTGTGGACGTTTGGGTCCATTTACGTCCTGAGAGTTAAGGCTGCAACCACCAAGTTGGTTCTCTGCTGATCTGTTATTTTATCCATGAAGCGAGCAGTCGTTTGATCCAGAAATTATCAGAAAACAGTTAAAAACAGACAGAGGTGACGTCTGGAATTAGACCTGACTGAGAATCCAAAAGTCTAAGATGTTAATTTATTCCGATTGAGGACAAAGAAAAGTGTGCGTTTCTCTCATTTGAGAATGCGGAACATTGAAAGTGAAGAGCTGCAGAGTGATTCTCCGTCCATGGACTAACAGTCTGAGCTGTGACTGAATCAGAGCCCACGTCTTGTGTTAAACAGCAGCATTGTTTGTCACTGACGTGAAGCTGGAAATGCATCTGACACTATGTTGAGGTCTGAGAGTAGAGGCGCTCTACTGCAGGCGTCTAGTTCAGGTCTGTTCAGTGCGGCGTCTGTTTCGTGCTGCCGCCGTCTGCCAGCGAACCACTCGTCCTCTGATCAGAGTCTGCGGCAGCACTCAGCCCCCATCACCGGCTGAGGTCCGTACCCCTGCGCCTCTCATCATCACAGACCTGGTCTGCACCACACAGACTAGTTGTCACATGCAGATCAGCTGTTGGTGAATGCGAGGTGGACTAAAGCAACTGACCAGACCCCGTCACAGATCCTGTCTGACAGTGACCTGAACCGGAAGATTTAAAGCGACACGTCACTGAAGTGAGAGCGCGGAGCTCAGATTCTAAACCTGTGCTGACGTTTAACCTGACTGAAAACACAGACTGATTCCAGTTACCACCCGGGCTCCCACCTACTGGGAGCTGTGGTTTAGCTGTGGTGTTGTTACCTTTGAGAAGCCGAGCTCCAGCATCAGTCTGTCAGCTACAAACTCGATGTACTGCTTCATCAGCTCACAGTTCATCCCGATCAGCTTCACGGGCAGAGCCTCCGTCAGAAACTCCTGAACACAAACACGAAGAAAAAAAAAAACCAAACAGGTTAACAAAAGGAGACGAGAAACGGGACCAAGACGTTGAGGATCTTCACATTCGTCTGTCCGTGCTGCTGTGGACTGACCTGTTCGATGGCCACGGCGTTCTTGATGATCTTGGTGACGGTTTCTTTGGACGGTTTGTTCACCAGGTGTTTGAACATCAGACAGGCAAAGTCACAGTGCAGACCCTGAAAGCAGCACACACAGTTAGAGCACCACAGGTTTCTATGAACAGGTTGGTCCATCCACAAAACACTGAGCAGACCATATTAGAACTCCTCAGGTCAGGACCTGAAACCAGGATTAAATGTTTAATCTAAAACCTATTTCATGGCCAAAGTACGGATGATGTCAGTGTCTGCAGGTAATAAAGTTTATTGCTAAAAGATTTTAGAAATGAAAATGAAAAGTCTTAAACTTTGTCTCTGCTGATAAAAGTGCTAATTATTTAAAGGTTTTCATCTGATTTAGCAAAAAGCGTGTGGAAAGTGGCCAGACCTCTGACTTGAAGTGAAATTTCTTTTTGGACCTTAAAAGGATGAAATGAACTAAGCAGTTTGGAAAAAGCAAAGCACAGCGTGGGATCGTCACCTCGTCTCTGCTGATGAGCTCGTTGGAGAAGGTCAGGCCGGGCATCAGGCCTCTCTTCTTCAGCCAGAAGATGGCAGCGAAGGAACCAGAGAAGAAGATCCCCTCCACGGCAGCGAAGGCCACCACGCGCTCTCCTGGAGGATCAAGACCAGATACAGAGGATCAATACCAACCCTGTTGGATCAGGAGCGTGTCCGTTACGTGGGGTCACGGGGAGCAGGTTTACCGTAGGTGGCGCTCTTGTTGCCAATCCAGTTGAGAGCCCAGTCGGCCTTCTTCTTCACACACGGCAGAGTCTCGATGGCGTTGAACAGATATTCCCTAAGGGTCAGTGAACGCACCATCAGACAACAGACCAGCAGACACCAGTAAAATCCAGTACAGACAATAGGACAGACCAGTATAGTCCAGTACAGACCAACACAAACCAGCATAGACCACTACAGCTGAGTACAGAACAGCAGAAACCAGTAAGAGTGCCAGGGTCAGCTCACCTCTCACTGGGCTCCTTGATGTAGGTGTCGATGAGAAGGCTGTACATCTCGGAGTGGATGTTCTCCATGGCGATCTGGAAACCGTAGAAACACCTGGCCTCTGTCACCTGCACTTCCTGTGTGAAGCGCTCCACCTGGTGGTCACAGAGTGAAACAACAAGATGAGGAAAGAAGCTGGTTGATGTTTGAAAACAGAATCAAACTCCCATCACAAAGCAGCTGGAGACGCTGTGGCGTCTCACAGCTGTTGGGATGGTCTGAGGAGTCTGATCCCACAGCAACAGCACATCAGTCCTCACTGTCCTGACTGCAGGACGTCTCACGCTTCAGGGGCGCTCATCCTCACCAGGTTCTCGTTGACGATGCCGTCGCTGGCGGCGAAGAACGCCAACACGTGAGAGATGAAGTACCTCTCCTCGTCCTTCAGAGCCTCCCAGTGCTGCAGGTCCTTGGACAGGTCCACCTGAACAAACACAAGCCGTCAACATCACATGAAAACGACCACATGGACATCACAGTAAGACTTCACTTGTGCAGCGACATCACGCGTACCTCCTCTGCGGTCCAGAAAGACGCCTCAGCCTTCTTGTACATCTGCCAGATGTCGTGGTACTGGATGGGGAAGATGACGAAGCGACGAGGGTTTTCCTTCAGCAGCGGCTCCTCCTCGCTGCTGCTGATCTTCCTCACAGCTTTGGGCTGAAAAATAGAAAATACAACCACGTCAACTACTAACACATGACAAACACACACTGCTACACATTCTATAACTTCTCTGATTTGTCTTTACTGGTGAAGTTTAAATTAGAGCTGAAACAATTAACTACAGCTAAAATATCATAACAAATAATCTGTCCATTAATTCAAAACTGAGAATCAGTAATCAGTAATGGAATCAGTTCAGGATCAATATTTCTTTATTATTTTGTTAATTCTACAGAGCATTGGTTTGGAGCTGGACTGGCTGAGAAAAGCTGCAGATTAATAAGTAATGAAAATATGTTTGAGCAGCAGCTCAGCCTGCACAGATTTCAGTTTGGTTAAAGACTGTTCAACATCTAAGCACCATGCTGCAGCTCAGTGATGTTTAGATAGATAGATAGATAGATAAAACCGTTTAACAGAAAAGCTAAAGATCCACACAGTCAGAGACGCTCACACATATCAAAGACACAGTGAGAAGAATAAACGTTCATCTCCAGCGCTTCAGCAACATTCAGAGGCCACATCCTCTCTGAGGAATAAAGGCTGCACGGTGACAGCTGAGCGCTAACAGGGACAGCTGATTGTCCACGTTGGCGCCAGAACCGACATTTTAGGCGCCACACGCGCACAACAAACAAGACAAACTCTCGGTGACCGACTTTAACATGAAGGTGGATTATCTGTGTGATCAGTTCGTTTAACGTCCTGAAGGTTTCAGCAGAGTTTCACTCACTTACCGCAGCATCGTCGAAGATTTTACGCGCGGTTTTAGACGCCAGGATCCGGGTGGTGTTCAGACTCGGAGGCTGAAAGATAAACGACCAGAAATCATCACAGTGACCAGAAACTAGTTTCAACACCGAATCCATAAGTTAAATGTGATCGCATCAGCCAACTGGAGCACAGATTAAATCTGGGTCAGACAGGCTGGGGCGTTCAGGAAACGGCTGCCTCGACTTCTCGGTTAAAAACACAGAAACCTTGAAGTTAAAACAGAGTTTAACGTTTAACTTTCATCTTCAACGAGAAGAAGATGAAACGTGAGTTTGACGGAGTTTTTCTTCTCACCGTGTTTTCTTTGTCCAGCGACATGTTGTTGATCTGACTGCTGAGTGTGTTTTCATCCCTGACGGAAAGAGGAGAGCGAGCAGAAAGCATTTTGATTTCTGATGAATAAAAGAATAAGTTAAGAAAAAAAAACAATAAAAAGAGAAAATGTAAAATAAAGAGCAGCAAACAGACGAAGAGCACAGACTGAAGCGGCTTCTGTTGTACACTCGCCTTTTTATTGAAATCTTGGCGCTAGAACAAGCGGCCAATGGGAACGCACCTCGTGGTGGCTCTTTAAACTGACGCTGCGACGGAGCCAATCAGGCTGTGAGCTGCGTTCACGTGACACCTAAAGTGCTGCGGGAAATTCAAACGGCTTTGTTTGTGCGGAGTTACAAAACTGCCCGAAACCGCTGTTACAAAACTTAAAATAAGCGTTTACGAAACATTCAGTCTGACAAAAAGACGCATTTTAAACGTAAAATCCGTTAAATCCACATTTTAAAACAGGACAGTTACGTTAAACTTGATGCTGAAATCGCCAAAGTTAAACCTTGATATTAACTTAAGAGAAATAACTTGTTTAATTTGGATTTAAATCAATCCACATGACTTACACTGACATGTAAACACAAAGTGTTCTGACCGTTTCATAGGTCGGTTTTCCACAGCTGTTTCTGTTCCCTCAAACTGGTCTGGAGACATACATGAGCCGACGCCAGCTTTTTTGTTGTTGTTCTTATTTCAGTGTTTTAACGTGACTGACATTAATCTGCTTTTGTTTGAGACTAAAACTGATGTGACTGACATTAAAATGCTTTTATTAAAGTGTCATTAAATGCGCGTGACGGTTGTTTATATTGTTTATTTCTGGTTTCCCGCTGCCGCGCTTTTTGTTTACAGTCACATTAAGGCGTTGTCACCGTGACAAATTAGCGCCAAAAAGCATTTTACACAGCACATATTAATATGACTCAGCATTCAGAGCTGCCGAACGTGTGCTCGGATATGTGGACCAGAACGGACTTTAACGGTTTTAGCCTAAAAACTCTGCAACTGTTAATATCAGACAACAAAGGAAACATCCCGGTGATCTGTCTGTTCGTTTCTCCGCCGTCACTTCGACACAAGAAACCGATTCAAACACCGGATTCTCGTGTTTCTGGTGACCTGCATGTGTTGTACCTTCTCTTTGTGGAAGTTTCAGGCTCTGAAACCAAAAGTTTTAGCTTCATTTTTAGGTCAAACATCGGAAGTTACTAAATGTACTTTTCCGCTCAGGGGAAGCGGCCGGTACAACTGTTTCCGGGTTAGGTCGAGCGTTGTGATTGGTCAACAGGGTCTACAACGACACCTCGTTTAAAACTAAGTCATGTTCATGTCGCCCCCTCGCGGCCCGGTGGACCTCATTCTCTAAGTTTGGTAAATAGATTATTATTTTACGCTACTTTTTCCAACAACGCTGCTGCAACAGGTTGAATTTTCCCCGAAAAACAAAGAAAAACCTGCGCTCACGAACAGAATTGTAACTTTTATTTTCCATCAACGATTCGTTTTTGTTCTGTGAAATGGAAAAAATAGTGAGAGTCCGAGGTGACGCTGTCAAATGCCTTGTTTTTTTGTTTTCAGCTCAGAGTGTTGATCCGTTTTCTTTTAATCTTTAACTGTTTTAAACCTGTCACTCAGTACAGAGATCCTGGTCCAGGGGTGAGCAGGTACATTGGACCAGATTTATTCTTTATGCTTTAAACTACAACCTCTTCCATTTAAAAAAAAAAAAGTGTGTTTTATTGAAATCCACAGTTAATACAACAGCTGGAGCTTAAAGACAAAGTCTACAATCTGTGGACGTGTTTTTTTTTTTAACTTATTTTTCACGATCGTTGGACAGAATTTAAATTGGCACGCGATCATCCTGTCAGCACACCTGTGATTCCCCTGGGCAGTGCTCAGGTGAGATCACAGTCAGTGGCTCCTGTTTCCAGCACGTCACAAAACCGAGATGTCAGTAATTATTTTCCGTTAATCTGAGCGTCATGCATCACTGCAGGGTGGCTCTTTGTTTTCTTTAGCTGACACACAGATCTTAAAGTAGTGAAAATAAAAAATAAGGCATTTACCGTTAAATTAAATCTCACATTACTGACAGCTGCCACTGGGTTTCTGCAGGTTTCACCAAACTACATTTAAGACTTTTTAAGATCATTTTGGAAACCAGCAGGGAGAATAAGGCCTACAGTTATTTACTAAGACATTACCGACATTTATATCACATTTCTGTCCCAACTGTATGAAATAAACTCCATTAATGTGGGAGATAAGGAACAGAAAAAGAGAGGCAGTGATTAACTTCTCTGAAATAATAAAATCAGAATAAAAGTCGCTTTTAAGTGATGAAATGCAGCTAAATGAAAAAAACAAACAAACTAATAACTGGTGTCAGAAATATAATAAAAATACAAACCCATCTGCTGTACAACCTGAAAACAAGTGAGTCACAGTCTGTCAGCTGCTAACTCCTTTTTAAGTGTTAAGGTACAGTCTTTACCTTTAATTACATCTCCTAGTCTGTACGTCACGTGGACTCTAAAACATAAAATACATTTTAGTGTGTTTGAACAGTGTTGGAGATTCTGGTGGATCCAAAGCTCGGTCTCACCTGAAAGTGCTCCAGCAAAATGAATCTACATGTCTAAGTATTTGGTGCTGGAAGCTTTGTGATGTGGTAACGAGCCTGTCTCCCAGTGTTTGGTTCAACACTGTTTATCTGGGAGGGAAATGAAAGTTCCTTGCACCAACAATGGTGAGTTAGCTTGGTCTGGTCTGTAGCTTGGTCTGGTCAGTAGCTTGGTCTGGTCAGTAGCTTGGTCTGGTCTGTAGCTTGGTCTGGTCAGTAGCTTGGTCTGGTCAGTAGCTTGGTCTGGTCAGTAGCTTGGTCTGGTCAGTAGCTTGGTCTGGTCTGTAGCTTGGTCTGGTCAGTAGCTTGGTCTGGTCAGTAGCTTGGTCTGGTCTGTAGCTTGGTCTGGTCAGTAGCTTGGTCTGGTCAGTAGCTTGGTCTGGTCTGTAGCTTGGTCTGGTCAGTAGCTTGGTCTGGTCAGTAGCTTGGTCTGGTCAGTAGCTTGGTCTGGTCAGTAGCTTGGTCTGGTCTGTAGCTTGGTCTGGTCTGTAACAGGCCAAAAACCTTATCTCCATTAATCCATTTATAAACTGTATTGGTTAGACGTAGCACAGAGCTAACCGTTAGCTCTGTGCTGTATCTGTACCACTGATCACGGATCTCTTCACACCCAGGTTGCCTGCACCAGCAGCTTGATTGTGTTAAAAACAGTCAGTTGTGACTTTAGTCCTGGTCCGACTGCAGCTGAGGACGGATGTCCATTTGGCACCGGCCCAGAGGACCACAGGGGATATGAAAGAGGGTGAAGTCAAGATCCTAAAGAGGTTCAAAGAGATGGTCAGACGAGCAGAAGGTGAATGAGGACATAATATGGCTTTGGTCCAGCAGCAGTCTGTCTTCAGCTAATGACACGGTCAAACAGCTCATCCTGAATATTTAGAAATCCACTTCTTCTTCATTCCAAACTCTTCTTTCAGTTTCTGACCTGTTTTGCTTACAGTCATGCTTTTTTATCTTCTGCATGCAAACCTGGACGCTGGCGTCTGCATTTGTTATATTTTAGTTTAAAACCCTCTGGAGTCCGTGAGCATGTTTATGGTATCGTAACTTCGTTTAGATAGAAAACCAGTTGAAAGTGGAGCTTTCACACGATGTCCAATTTCTATCCACAGACCATGAAAATGGTTCAGAGAAATGTTTGAAACTGTGAATGATGGATGTTTTCAGTTTTAACAGCCAGACGTTCAATGAAAAAGGCACAAAATCACTTAAATGTAAACAGACTGTTAGAGTTTCATTTCTAGCATTTTCCCTGCTGTGCGTCAAAAACCAGACAATAGTTTTTACAACTGGTAAAACTTTGAATCATTATCACTAAAGACTTTTCATTTTTATAGCTGCTGAATGAATGCAGAGACGGTTAGCAGAAATTCACCAAAGTGAACTGCAGAGGGTTTTAAAAACCACCAAATGGTTTTCTGTGAAGAGAGAAGTCGCCTGTTTGCAGACCAGAGTTTTGACTGCCATGTGAAATTCTGCTGTAGTTTTGAAATTTTTGAGGCTTTCTACTTTTCCTCGTTTACCTTTCAGAAAGCAGTTTAGTATTTTATACTCCACAACTTCATTTAGGACTACAAGTGTGACGGGTGGTGCAAAGGTGGAATAAGCCTTCGACCTGGAAAGATGGACTCAGTCACGTCATCAGTCGAGTTTCCATCCACTTCAGTTTTTATGCACAAATGGAAAATGTGTGTCAGATCAGGAGGATGGAAACAAACTGAGGTGGTCAGTCCGGTTCAGACGGAGCTCAGTTTAACCAGCCCTCTGACGGAGTCCTCGTGCAGAGCGTCCTGACTGGCAGGGTCATAGAGGGTGGCAGGGGTGGGGACAGGTGGGTGGGGTTGGGGGTGGAGGTGCAGGTGGGCGGGGCAGGGCAAGGCACCCTGTGGCGTGGTGCACGGCGTCTCGTCCGGACTGACAAAGTGATGGTGATGGTGATGGTGGTGGTGGTGGTGGTGGTGGCAGTGGGAGTCGATGGTGGCGTCCCTCAGGGTCAAGACGTCTCCCCCACAGGACGGCAGGGACGGCTGGGTGGGGGCCAGGTAGGCGCAGGGGCCCCCCAGGGTGGTGGTCTTCCCTGGCAGAGGGGCCAGAACCACAGGGTCGCTGTGGAGCAGAGGGGTGGCTGCTGCCTGGAGGACGAACTTGGTGCTCTGGATACACTGATCCTGATCACACTGAGAGAGAGCAGACGTCTGCTTCATTATACATCACTGAGCTCAACACTCTAAACAGACTGAAATCACACACACACACACACACACACACACACACACACACACACACAGGACTGAAGCTGTTTCTGGTTCAGTGTGTGTTGATCTGACTCTCTCCTCAGAGCATCATCCATCACCTGTCGCTACTGATCAGCTGTCACTCTGGACTACAGAGCCAGCGGTGCTGCGGTCCTCCACCTACCATGTGACTGTGGAGCTGAGTGGAGGCGTAGCTGCTGGTGCTGGTCCCGTTGGACTGGGAGGTGGTCTGTGGCGTGTCAGACCGGATCAGACCTCTCCTGTCAATCAAACTGGGACAGAGAGATGCAACTGTCTGTGATTCAGTTCAACTCAAATTCAAGCTTCACTGTTTTTTATATCTCTGCTGTAACTGATCTCATCACATTAATGAACATCAGAAGGACGAAGCTGATTGTGACTGAAGGCTTCGATGCTGCCGTTCACCTTCACACTTTCCTTTGTTTCTTCACCTGAAAAAGCTTTTTCATGTGTTTGCAGATGGATGTCACCACCTGTCAGCGTGTCAGCACACACACGCACACACGCACACACAGCAGCTGGTGATGATCTAACACACAGACTGTAATGAATCAGTCTCCATATGTTCACTCCTGGAAAACAAACATCTCTTCCACTGTCTTCCTGTTCTGACACATGCTCTTATTCTGAAAATCCATCTGTCTCTAATACCCCCCCCCCCCCCCACCCGCCCCCATCTGCTCTCTGTCATCCACCATCCTTCACATATTTCCTTTGATCAGTGCAGACTCTCCCGTCTCCTCTCTGCTCTCCTGTCAGCCTCCATCAATCAGTCAATCGGTTCATCAGTCAATCAATGATCACACAGCTGATCAGTGACACAAGCCTGTGATGTAAATATCAATATCATGATCGTACTGAGAGTATTGTTGATGTCAGTACGTACACCTTATGGCCATAAGTATATGGACACCGAGGGCTTACACTGGGAACTGGTCCAATGAGCTTGCGGGAAGGTGGGGGGGTTTGTGTTATGGAGGGGGTTGTGTTGGGGGTTGGGGGGGTGATACTGACCTGGGGGGCAGAGGTCCACACAGAGCAGCGCAGCAGTTGGTCAGGATGTTCCCATAACTGTAGGGGTTGTAGTTATTCTTACTTCGCTTTGTGGACCAGGATCCTTTAATCTGGACCAGGACCAGACCAGGACAGGAACAGTTAAACCAATATCAAGACCAGATAATCAAGACCACCTGATGGTCCTGGGACCTCAGTTTGTGGTTTTCGTACTCACGTCTTCGTTGGTGGTCTGATTGGAGCTGATCAGGTAGGTGTGGAACCCCGACAGACCGACAATCGACCAGATGGAGAAGAAACACACCACCACCTCCAGGACGGTGCAGAAACAGAGTCAAGGACAAATCCAGGTCTTAAAAATCACAGGGTTTCACCATTTGACTGAATCACGCAGCGAAGTCCCCGAGGCCGCCGCCGCTTTGCGGCTTCACGTGGCATCTTTAGCATTTTTAACTGTCATCAAACATCTGTGACCTGCAGTCAAACATCTCTCCGAGTCGCTCGTTACTCTGCTGAAGTCTGAGGCCAGTGGGTGAGCTGTCCACCACTGTTTCCCTGACAATCTGGACTCTCGGAAATATCAGTAACAGCTGAGCAGCAGCTAATCTTTAAGGAAGTTATGAGGAAGGTTTCCAGGAAACAGGAAACAAACTGGAAACTGGAAGCTCAATTTTTATTTTCTCTTCATTTGTTGCTTCGCTCCGGAGAAACGAACAGAAAACAGCAGCAACAGATCAGAGGGAAGAAGCCGGATCTAAACGTGTGTGACATGTGTTTGACCTTGGCAAAGCATTATGGGACATATTGACCTGTGGTTGGTGTTAGAGGTATTGATTTATCAGAATCAGCCACACACACTAACCTACAGACAGACAGAGGAGTGTATGGGGGGTAATTAGTGCCTGGGTTTGATTTTCAGTGTCAGCTGTGAACACGTGACTCTCACGGCTTTTTTACTCCAATTTCACACCTGCTTCATGGACACGCTGGTCACAGTGTGAAAGACATTAGATATTATAAGCACCTCCCACCTGTTTGGAACAATAACTGCTAATAATGTTATTAATTAATCGAGTGAAACCACAAACTAAATGTGGAGAGTTTGATGATTTCTGTTTCTGATTTTACCTGATTAAAGGTGTAAATGAAGCTTAGGCCCCGCCCACCTTCACACACGGAGCTCACACAGTGAAAGGATATCTGGCCGGACTGTCTTTGAGCGCGCTCAGGAAACCCGTCCGGTTGGATCCTGTTCAGAGGAGAGAGTCTGTGTTCAGGTTAGTTCGTAGTGTTTAGTCCACTCTCGGTCCCTTTTATCTAAATATATATTTATTTACTGTGTACACGTCACACTGAGGAGACCCGGAGACCCGGATAAGACCCGGATACGATGGATGATAAATCCACCTGGGCTCAGCAGCATTAGCCGTCTCCTGTAAAGTCTGGGTGTCCTCTGCAATGATGTTAAAAAAGAGGATCGTCCATCTGAGATATTTAACCAGGATCAGGTCCGTCCAGTTCAGGACTGGACTGTGGCTGCACTGGTCCCCTTCACTGGTCCCCTTCACTGGTTCCCTGTCAGTTGCTGAGATCAGCAGGCTTCCGACATCATTAGGGATCATCCTCTGAGGACTGTGAATGTCCACAGACAGTTTCATGTCAAACTGCTCCTGCTGCTACTGCTCTTTTCTTTGTCATGTCCAAAGTTTTAGGCTGATGGACAAACTGACGCTGTGCTCCGGGCCTCAAACACACAAACATGAGTAAACACCAGCAACAACACTGGTTCCAGTAAAGAGCTGAGGCCGTCAGCACACACTGATCACTACACTTAGATCAAAGTCACGACGTTCTGCTGCATCTTTTTATAGCTCTGCTGCTAAACGCAGAAAACAAGCAGCGTAGTGTTCGGAGGAAGACACGGGTTTATCTCAGACAGTCTGCCGGTTGTTGTTTCAGGGCAGGAAAACAACATCAGCCGCCTGAACACAGAATTAGGTCAGTGAGTGTGACGGGGAGGATCGGCAGGCGCTTCCAGAGCCAGAAACATAAAACGAACGGTTCGTTTGAGACGCAGGCAGAGAGTCCACTCCTCGCTGTCAGCACCCAGGAGACAGAGACAGGCCTGAGTTACAACACCACTGAGACAAGTGAAAAAACATGGGACGACCACGAGATCTGGACAAGACCGAGTCCAAACGCCAGACTGAGACCGGTCCTATGACACGGATCATTTACCATGTAAACACTCAGACTCAGCCCCTGGTTTCTAACAGTGCCTGGGTTTTTGTTCATAAACAGTCTGATCCAGCAGAGTCTGTGTGAACTGCAGCTCCGGTCTGATTGATCAGCGACAGGAAACCGACTGCAGCATCAGCCCGTCTCTGACAGCCTGTCAATCACAGGGCGATCGATGGCAGAACCTCGTTTCATCCATTACACAGATGAAAAGCTGCTGTGGAGCTGAGGCTGTGATACAGAGACACAACCAGCCTCACACTGAACAACCTCACTGACCCGTAACACGCTACACAACAGAAACACAAAGTTTTCAAAATAAAGGAAACCTCACTGAGGTAACAGAGAGTCCACCAATCAGCTGAGAGACGACCAATCAGCTGAGAGACGACCAATCAGCTGAGACGACCAATCAGCTGAGAGACGACCAATCAGCAAATCAAATGCCAGAGACCAACAATCAGACCCAGATGATTCTCTCAGATGATTGAGTGAAAAATAATTAGAGTGATTGCTAATGAAAACATTCACAGCTGCAGTGTCACAGCTTTTGTGGTTTGCGTTGTGTTGTGTATTAACTGTGTTTGTTGTTGAGTGTTACACACGAGAACTTTGTGTGAAGGTTTGTATTTGTCTTCAGGTCTTGCAGGAACGTTCCTGTGGTCCTGAGGGGAACGACCTCCTGAGGTGTGATGTTAGCATCTGTTAGCACCAACTCTGTTTGATGATTACTGTTAGCACTGCCGTGGTGCTTAGATGCTAATGTTTTGTTTACTGTAGAGACCACACACACACACACACTACACTCAGTGAATCAGGGGCAGTGCAGAGGAGGTATCAGTGTTACTCACTGAGGATGACGTGTGTGATGACGAAGGCGAAGATGAAGATGGTCAGGAAGGACAGCGACACAATGAACAGGTAGAAGAAGCGATAGTTCCTCCGTCCGACGCAGTTCCCCACCCAGGGACAGTGGTGGTCGAAACGCTCTGAGGGAGGAAAATCAAAGCTTTTTGATTCAAGGAAAAACTGTCACACAGAGAGCTCTGTCCTCTGTCCTCTGTCCTCTACTGTCTCGCCTTTGACTGACGTTGGCCACCTTTACATCGTGATTACACCTCGTCAGCTCGCATCAACACATGCAGAGGAGCGAACTCAGGGGGAAACGCCCGCAGCGTATCCGTCTAACCCTGACAGACTCTGACACTGACCCACACAGTTGTCGCACAGGCTGCAGTGAGACGCTCGCGGCGGCCTGAAGATTTTGCAGGTGAAGCAGTATTTCAGTTTGACCGTCTGCCCGTTGATGAGAACCTCTCTGGTGCGAGGAGGAGGTCTGGAGCAGCCCGACGAGTCTGGAAAACAAACAACACAAACACAACTTAAAAACAACACTTTGTTGTTTTCTGTCTCTTTGTGCTTGTTTCTTCAGGGGCCCCCTGACCCTGGACCAGAACCTCTGACCCTGGACCAGAGCCTCTGACCCTGGACCAGAACCTCTGACCCTGGACCAGAGCCTCTGACCCTGGACCAGAACCTCTGACCCTGGACCAGAACCCCTGACCCTGGACCAGAACCCCTGACCCTGGACCAGAGCCTCTGACCCTGGACCAGAGCCTCTGACCCTGGACCAGAGCCTCTGACCCTGGACCAGAACCTCTGACCCTGGACCAGAGCCTCTGACCCTGGACCAGAGCCTCTGACCCTGGACCAGAACCTCTGACCCTGGACCAGAACCCCTGACCCTGGACCAGAACCCCTGACCCTGGACCAGAGCCTCTGACCCTGGACCAGAGCCTCTGACCCTGGACCAGAGACTCTGACCCTGGACCAGAACCTCTGACCCTCGACCAGAGACTCTGACCCTGGACCAGAGCCTCTGACCCTCGACCAGAACCTCTGACCCTGGACCAGAGCCTCTGACCCTCGACCAGAGACTCTGACCCTGGACCAGAACCTCTGACCCTGGACCAGAACCTCTGACCCTGGACCAGAGCCTCTGACCCTCGACCAGAGCCTCTGACCCTGGACCAGAGACTCTGACCCTGGACCAGAGCCTCTGACCCTGGACCAGAACCTCTGACCCTGGACCAGAGCCTCTGACCCTCGACCAGAGCCTCTGACCCTGGACCAGAACCTCTGACCCTGGACCAGAGACTCTGACCCTGGACCAGAACCTCTGACCCTGGACCAGAGACTCTGACCCTGGACCAGAGCCTCTGACCCTCGACCAGAACCTCTGACCCTCGACCAGAACCTCTGACCCTGGACCTGAGCCTCTGACCCTCGACCAGAGCCTCTGACCCTGGACCAGAGCCTCTGACCCTCGACCAGAGACTGACCCTGGAGCAGAGCCTCTGACCCTGGTCCTGAACCTCTGGTCCAGGGTCAGAGGTTCAGGACCAGAACCTCTGAAAATCAGCCTTTCATGTTTTTTTTATGTGTCTTTAGTTTTGTTTGTGAGACAGGAAGTGAGGACGTTGTTTGACAGAACACAGCCTTCGTGTCCGTCTCCACTCTGCGCTGACTGACGGCTCCGTCGCTCCACAGATTCTGCATCAGCCGTGGAAATAAATAAATAAACAAACAAAAAATAATGAGAGGTTTCCACAAATAGATCAGAGCTTCAACGGTGACGTTCAGTTTCTGTGGAAACGACGAATTCACCAAGACACGTCTCTGATAGAGAGACACCATGTGACTGAACACACACACACACACATCTGAACACACACACACACACACACACACACATCTGAACACACATTCTTGTCTTACTATCTTTCTGAGGACACTCAGAAACCTGGTTCTGAGCTGAACCCTAAAACTGTCCTCACTGTCCTCACAACATCCAACTGTCCTCACACCAGAAAACCATGTTGAACAGAGGAGAAACCATCGGTGGCGATTTGTAGAACGACACGTTGGAAACACAAACACCTGAACATGAATGATGTTTCTGTCTGTTGCTCACACGCTTCAGTCGCAGACTCCATGAGTCTTCATGTTAGAGTCCACAGCTACGACTGCTGCTACACAACTACTACACAACCACAGTGTGACAGTGACCACACACTAACAACTACCAGTCTGCGTGACTTCAGTTGGATGTGTGAGATCAGGATTCACACAGAACCACACGTGTTTTAGTTTTTGATCTTTGTGTGATAAAAATCTAAAGAACTGAAAATTAAAGCGATGAAGAATCAAACTGGACGAAAAGTTTCCAGATAAAACAAACTGGGATGAAAACTGACTGAACGGATTCCTGATTAAAGTCAGATCGAGTCCAGCTCCAGTTTCACAGCAGAGTCTGGACCTCCTGTGCGTGTTTATGTCTCTGTTTCCATGGTTACCAATCTGCCTCTCCAGGTCGGCGGCCTCGTCCGGCGTGGCTCGTGGCAGGACGCCGGGGTCGCTGAAACTCGCCCTGAACAGCATCCCCATGACGAAGACGAAGAGGACGCCGCCGACCGCCGGGATGACCGGGCTCAGGTTGGACGCCAGGAAGGGACAGCTGAGGACACAGAGAGACCGGAAAATCAAAACAAACAAGGCGTCGACCAATCACAGGAGGTCTGCGGTGTTTACGACAAGAAAAACAAACCGGAAACGACATTTTCAGGTCCGAGGTCGTTTCTTTGTTTTCTACCTGAGCAGAGCGTCAGGATTCCTCAGCTGTTTGTTTGGACAGGTGAGCTCACCTGTGGTCACCTGTCCAAACAAAGGTGAGGTCACCTGTGGTCACATGTCCAGGCTCAGTCCAAACATCATCAGTGATCATGGTGTTTTTAATACACAACCACAGACAGGAGACACAAAACAATCACTCTGCGCTGTTGCACGGCTGGGGTCAAAGGTCAGGACCTTTACAGATTTTAACACTCAAACACAAAGTGTGTGTGTTGACTCACTCGAAGGTGAAGAAGAGGCCGCTGGTGAGCAGGATGAGGACCAGGGTCAGGTAGAACACCCCGGTCTGTCTCGCCATCATGATCCTCCCGTCGCAGTAGAACCGGTTCCTCCCCGGGAACACCTGCCACTTCTTACGGGGGGCCCGGCTTCTCTGGCCGGGGCAGGGGGACGGCTCTGCTCCCTCGGCGGCAGCGGCGGCGGCCGGGGTCGAGCTGCTGCTGCGGGTGCAGATCTGGTTGTACTGGCCCGGCTGCTGCTGGTCCAGAATCGCATGGTGGATCTGAGACATGTGTCCTCACAGGTGAGCGGACAGGTAAATAAAGACAGAAAGGGTCAAATGAGAGGTGTGCGCGTGCTGCTGGTGCGTTCAGGCTCTCCAAACGTTCAGTCCGGGTTTTCTCTCAGGAGCCGAAATGAAAGGAGATCCCGCATTTTCACCTTAATCTGAGGCTTTTATTTTGTAATATTTCATTAACAACACCGGCTCGTGGTCTGATGCACGCGTTCGGGATCCAACATCTAAAAAAAAAAAAAAAACCACACACACACACCACAACACCCCCGCCTCGTGCCCATACAGCGTCCCCCTCACAGAATCCAGATTTATTATCCCGGATGGAAACGGATCCGATTCCAGGCAGGAGACGGACCGGGTGTGAGCCGGTCCGGGTCCGGAGACTGTCTGGTCTCGACACCGGTCTCTGTCGCTGTGGAGGAGGAGGAGGCGGAGGACGCGAAGAGGACCCTGATCCTCCGCAGAGCCGCCGGAGCTCCGAGTCCCGGGCTGCACAGATCCTCTACTGCCGAGATGAACCACTCTCACCCGGCGGGAGGGTTTAACTGCAGCCACACAGCGTCTGGCTGTTTACCTGATAAACCAAATAAACAAATCGCGTTTAATCAGCAGTCATCTGTTAATATTCTGCAAATCTGATACCTGATACAGAGAATTGCAAACTCGAATCTCTCCATGGAGAGTGAGACCTCTTCATCGCTTCCACCAGAGAACCAGACTTCCAGGACAATAAACGATCTTTGCTTCCGTCTCTGTGACTTTTTCCTAAACACAAAAATGTAAAACAGTAAAACAAAACACAAGCTCTGTTGTTTTTGTTTGTTTGTTTGTTTTCCATTAAATCTCGTTTTTGTGCGTCAGACTTTTCCTTCAGATCTTCTTCAGTTCCGGGCGGACTTGTTTCTGTCCGGTGCTTTAACGCAGACGGACTGAAGCATCATGACAGCAGCAGCTGGAGATAAAGCTGTGAACGTGGGAGCAGAAGCGCAAAGCGACGAAGAGGCCAAACTACAGATGTTACAAGGCAAGCCAGATGTTAGCTGGTCCGCATTTAGTTCATATTAAGCGGGACTGTTCGCGGGTTCCGCTGTTCGAAGTGATTTTCTGGCGTCTTCTATCTGAGGTCACAGCAATGTCGACCCTCCTGCTGCCTGTGCCACACCAAACTCCACCTAATAATCAGACATTTCAACCTGTGTTCAGTCGCTGAGAATCCCTGACAGCCTGTAAACACGGGTTACGATTCCTGATGAATTTAAAGCTCAATCCGGCATAGCTATGTGCATTAAACCGGGAGACCAGACTCTATTCAAAATTTTTACAATTTAAAGTATTTGTGGTTATACGGAATTCAGCATAAGCTACACACGATCAAAGACCGTTCCTAAAACAGAATGTTCTTCTGTTTAATTCGGCTAAGTATAATCCATCAATTAAATCCAAATGTAAAATAAATATTTCTTTAATTTGCTTTTCTTGTTACATTTTTAAAAACTGGATTTAAAAATGGCCGCTGACCAGTGGCGTGTTTTTTGAGGATCTTTAATGACACAAGTGTCCACATCCTGTTTAGGTTGATTCCACTTTTCTTGTGCCTGTAGCTTGCCCCTGCAGAAATATGTGCTTTTTCCAGCCAGACTCCATTCAAAATGTGTGCGGTTTATTGTTTCTGGTCATGGAGAATCCATCATGAGCCATAAAATAAGACTTTTGGCTGTTTACTGAAATATTATGTTGTAGTGTTCAGTTCAGTGAAGTATAATCTCCTAACTCTGCTTTAATGGCGCAGATGATTGAACAGATTTTCTGTAACTAAACGTGTTGCTCAGAATCTCGTCTCACAGGTTCTCATCTGACTTCCTGTGTGCAGGTGCAGCGTTTCTGACCACGGTGGCGTCTGCAGGGATGATCGCAGGGTTTGGCTCCACGTTAGCTCTGGCCAAGAAAAAGAGTCCAGACTGGTTTAATAAGGTACAGTTTAGCACAGAATTTAAGCTTTTGCTCAACGGGGATTAAGAACAATGAACACATTAACGGTTTATCAGAAGGAAGCCAATTAACTGACAAGTAATCAATATATTCATATCAATGAACCGGCCAATTACGTCAGAAACTGTGAAGAATGTCCATTTTAATCTCAGAGATCTTAAAGCTTCATGTTTAGATGTTTTAAACCCAAAGATTTTTCAGTTACTGTGATACAGAAAAAGCTCCTCTAACTGCAGAACTTCATAAAGAATCCTGCTGTTTTAAGTTTCCTTCAGTATCACAGTGATCCAGTGAGAGGAGTCTGTTCATCCGTGGGTTTAATGCAAACAGCGGCTGATCACAGCTGATTCAGCTGCTGTTAATGGGACAGTTTGAATGTGAACAAGGCTAAAAAACAGGAGAGCTCAGAAACCGTCTGAGGGCGGCCGACAGCATCAAACCCTGCGTTTGAGAAACAGATAACACTCCTGAGCACATGTTCATCAGAACAAACACTGACTCTGAGTTATAAAGAACAATGTTTAAATCAAGTGTTTCTGCAGCTTCTGCTTCTGTTTTAGTTCTGTGACCTTTCACCTTTTTGAACGTGACTTTTAAACACGTTTCCTGCAGGTGTCGCAGTTTCACATTCACTTCGTCATTAACGGTGAAACCTGTCATGAACCCGGGATCTCCAGGCCGGTGACCGGTGTTAGGAAACCCAGACGCCGTGATCAGACGTCCTTCACCGAGCTCCTGCTGTTGTTGACGTCCGGCGCATGATTTAGTTTTTCTTGTTTTTCTAAATTTGTAACTCGATTAGTTTCCACTGGTGTTTGAGCGAAAACTCTGTGACTGATCGAAACATCGTAAACACTGTGATGAAGACGTCCTGACACATTCCTCCAAAGGTCGTTCTGAAAACAGTCCTCAGCGAGTCATAACCAGGCCTGAGACCGGGGACTTGGTCCGGTCCCGTTCGCTGGAACTCTTTGATGATTGGCTGCTGACAGGATCTGATTAAACATGACGCACACAGAGGCCAGCGGCCCGTCCGTGTCCGAGATAAACTTAGCACGGAGACACAATCGGACGCTTGTTTCCGACTCTATTTCCGTCACAGACTCGTCTTTGTCGTCTCCGCGGAGACCTCGGCCCCAGAGGACCGAGCTGAAATGAACAAACGTGAAATGAGATTAAAGGTGCACGAGGAGACGTTTCTGCTCTGGTTTGTTTTGTTTTGTGTCAAACTGTCTGAGCACTATGTGGCCAAAAGTATGTGGACACTCCTCCCCACAAAATTAGGGCACCTTTAAATCTTCAATGGTGAGACATGGAAAATCAAAAAGTCATATTATTGATTGATTAATCGATTCAGCTCTAAACGGCCTAAAGGAATCTTCCTGTTGTGTTTGTCTTGATTCCGGTCCTGGATCTGGTCCTGGTTCCTCGTTAGGGAGTGGTTTCGACAGCAGCAGTCCCAGAGAGCGGGGCGTCCCTGGCTCTCCGAGCTCTGGGGTGGGGGTCTCTGTTCGCCTGGTGTGGAGTCGGTCTGCTGAGTTTCTCCGTGTGGAAAGTCCTCGGTGTTCACAGCGTATGTGACCAAACACATTTTTTATCTTTATCGTGTATTACCTGTTCCAGGGAACCGTTTGTCTCCTGACGTCCTCCGGGGTCTGTAGTTACTTGTCTTTCTCGTCTCTTTCAGTTATCAGAGTTTAGACAGAAGATGCAGTCCATCTTCCCTTCCATCCCAAAGTCCGCCAAGGCCACAGCTGGATCTGAACCTCTGGACTGGGACTCTGTCTTCAAGTCGAAGTGATGTCTTCCAGCTGCTGGAGGACGAATCAGATGAGACAAGACTGAAAACATCGAGGAGACTGGGCAGCTGTTTGTGCTGGATTCTCTGGAAGCGGCAGAGACTGGAGACTCTGTCAGACCAGTTTGATCCCAGTCTGGTTCCCAGGGTCCCAGTCCTGGTGGAGCGATTGTAAAGTTGTGAGCTGTAAGAACTCAGAGTTCAGAGGTTTTTCTAAATTCAGCTGCAGGTTTGGAGTCAGTTAAAATCTGAAAATGATTTTCAGCTGGTGTTTGCCGTCGTGTTCCGGAAACGTCGCAGCGACGTCTGATCCGAACCTGGAGCTGAGCCTGGAGCTGAGCCTGGAGCTGAGCCTGGAGCTGAGCATTCACACGAACCTCTGCGCAGCCTTCGTGTCTGATGAGCTTCTGGTTTCTGGGAGTGATTTTTCGGTTCCTCAGACAAAATGTGAACTGTGATCGATTATCGCTGAAACCAATCAGCACTGATCGATCAGGTTTGGAATCTGATCAGGATTATTGAGTACAGGCAGTTTGTGCTGTGAGTCCAGCTTAGTCTGATTAAAACTGATGATGAATTAAAGCTGATGTTCAAAGCTCATTTCTAACCCTGGAATTTGCTCTGAAAGGTCCATTTAACAGCTGTTATGGAGCTTTTGATCGTATCACATGATCCTCCTCAGCAGGTGAGAGTCGTTCTCATGGAAACTCAAATGTTCAAAGTGCTCCTGAGCCGTTTAAGAAAAAAAATTCAGATTTGAACGTTTACACCGTCACATGACAGCTGGGCGAAGTTCATTTGAAATGATCGAAAGCTCCAGAACAGCGACTGTGGGTCCACCAACATTAAGACTTACCTGAACAGGTGGCAGTGGATCGATGAACTAAACCGTGAGTTACTGTAACAAACCTGTGTCAGTGCTGGAGGCCTCTGGGTTCATGGTGGTGACGGTGTGAAGAGTCCGGGTGAAAACTCTTTCAGTCTGCGTCAGTGTGAAGTGAACTTACCTCTGCTGCTGCGAGTTCACGGACAAAACAGTCTGAGACGTCGACCTTTCACCTCCGCTACAACACCACGCTGAGTCCACAATCCAGACCACAAACTGAGTCTACGTCCAGGTTTCGAGTCCGTCTGTTCATGCTGGCTCCGCCAAATCTTGGAAGACAAAAAAAAATAATGATTAAATCTTAAAGATTCTGATGTTTTTAATTATTTCCTGTGAGTTTAAACCAGTAAAGTATGTTGTTGTTTTGTCGATGAAGTGATGGAAGTGAACTATGATGATGATCGTTTACAGGATTAGAAGATAAATCAGATTTAAGGCGACTGAAGAATCCAGCTCAGGAGCTGAAGGACAGGAAACAATCACAGGTGAGTCTGATCAGCTGAGGCCTGAGAGCGATCACAGAGCGAGTCCAGAGTCAAGACCAGGTCGGTAGTGAAGCTCAAAGACCAACAAGTTCCAGGTCCAACAAGGACGAGTCAAACAACTGGACAATACCTACATGTGACAAGGGAGGACAAACAAGTCAGAAGTCCAACAAGTCAAGCTGATTAACTTTGGTAAATTTCTGTAAATGTGATTTGTGACTGGACTCTGAGGGGGCAGAGCTGATCCTGACAGGCCGATGTCCTTCACTTGGGAAACAACATGAATTTACCTGTGGCGCCACCTTCAGGATAAAATGTTCAGCCTACCTGGACCGGACAGAATAACGGCCCGTCTGCTCGGTGCTGGACCCGCTGTCGTTCCCATAAAACCAGTCCAGAGCTGGGTTCACAGTGCTCAACCACAGTTCATGTACGTTTATTCTTTAACATGTTGTGGAACATATAAAATCTCATACTGAAGAAACGTCAAATCAAACAGGAGACGTTCTGGATGTAGAGATTTTCTTTTTTCTCTCTTTACATTTGTTATAACTGTTTTTGAAGTTGTGTCAGTTAACAACATGATGAGTACACCCCCCCCCCCCCCCCCCCCCCCCCCCCCCCCCACCTCCTGTACATACAGTCTCTCAAATCAAACACACCCTCCCAGATCAGACGCCACAGAACATCCTGAAACTGGAGGATTTTCCTCAAATACAGAAAAAATAGTCTTCACCTGCTGGGAAGAGGGAAACTAAACGTTCAGGTGAGCAGAGGTGTGATTAGAAATGACGACCGTTCATTCATCACCAGCTACCGTCGCCGAGTCATGACGCCATCTGTCGCGGCGCAAATGTACATCGTCTATTTACAGGAGCAGGATGACGGTGGAGGGAAATTTAGATTCGATTGGTGGAAGAGACATAAAAAGTTCTTGAACAACGGAAAGTGACGCAGCCCCGCCCCCTCCCCCTCCCCCCACCCCCCACCCCCCACCCCCCCAAACAAACTGCTGTGGTTTGGAAAAATACTGATGGTCAAACTGCAGATGGTCAAATGATTCACATTTCAAATTACACCCAAAACAAACCTATTGCACCAGAACAAAGTACGTGACTGAACATCAGTGTTTCCTCTGTCATACCACATGAGCAAAGAGAGGCCTATCTACAACATGTCACTATTTAAATAAAACTGACCCCGCCCCCAAATCAAACCCCTCCCCCCCGAAAAAAAAGAAAAACAACCCGCAAACAGAAAGAAACGACCACGTCCATTTCAAACACAGAACCAGAACCCGAGCGTTCTCCACCATCACACTTTGGTTAAAACAAAACAACTGACAAAAGAATAAAAAATTTAAAATACAAGTATTAAATATTTTTGTATTAAAATTACTTAAAAATTCCAAATAAACATTTGTGGATGGAGCTGAGGAGCTATATATATTCTATATATATTCATTTGTATGTAAAAACTTTGTGTTCAGTTCTTTAAATAAAAATATAATAGGAGCCAATTCATCACAAGTGCGGAGCTGCTTCCGGCGCCACCGAGCACGCTCCGTGGCGGTGTCGTTGTCATGAGCGGCCAATTTTAAACAGTACTTCACACATGATGGCCGCCACTGAGGAGCTGAGGGCGGCCGATAGCGAGATGTCCAGCAGCCGGCTCTCGTAAAGAACAAACTCCGCCCCGTTCTCCTCCACCCTCGCCATAGCCAGCAGCGCCTTGGCGGCTCGGCACATCATGTTAATGCTGGGTGGCTCCGGTGGCGTGGCGGCGTGCAGCACACTGTGCGGACTCTGCTGGTACTGAGCCATGGCCACGCTGTCCTCCAAGAAGCCGATCAGAGTTCCCACACTGCCCTTCTGCAGGGCGACGGCCCTCGCTGCCGTGGAGTCGCCCTGCACGAGGTGGGACAGGACGGCCACCGCCATCTCCCGGCACACCTGGCTTTTCCTCTCGCCCACGAGGCGCACCAGCGTGGCGAAGAGCTTCTGCTGGCGGCCGAAAGGCGGCGTGGCGAGCAGCAGGTCCACGTTGCAGTCCTGGATGCTCAGCTTGCACAGACACTCCAGCACCAGTCTCTGAGGGGTGAGCGAGGAGAAGCCGCTCGCAGAGGAGAAGGGGTCCTGGGCCTCGGCGGACGGGCACACCATCCAGTGCAGCAGACCGTCCAGGATGGGCAGGCAGATGCTCTCGGGGTACAGCGACAGGTCCAGCTGGCCCGAGATGTTGGCCAGCGTCACCAGGGTGTTCTCCCTGAGCGCCGCCAGGCAGTCCCACCACCACTCGTCCCGGCTGCAGGCCAGACCCTGCTCCTCCTCCCGCTGATAGGTGGGCGGCGTCCGTTTCCTGCGGGGGTGGTGGTGGTGCAGCAGCACCAGCCGGCCCAGGATGAGCACCAGGCCGGGGTGCCGCGACATGTCGGCGTCGTTGCCGGGGACGAACGAGAGGCCGCGCACAACGTTGGAGATGCAGACGCAGCGTTTGGCCAGAGAGTCCTGCCAGGACTCGGCCGTGGACAGCGGAGCCTCGTCCCAGCAGCGAGGCTCGTCTTCCAGCTGTCTGATGGGACTCTGAGCCGCCTTGGGAGCCGGTGACCTCTGACCTCTGACCTCTGACAGGGAGCCTGGCAGAACACAAGGAGGGAGAGTTTATATCCACAGAAAATCTGTGTGAGGAGCCGAGAGGCCAAACAACAAACCGCTGTTAAAGGGACAGTTCACCTGATTTTACCCAGCATCACAGACACTGACGCACAGGCTTAAAACCTCACCACACAGAAAAGGAGCCACCCAGTGGTGCAACAGCAACACTACAACAAGGCCACAGTCGATTCACACTTTGTCCCAAAGTTTTTGATCAAAGTATTTGCAGTAAAAATCAATAAGTTACCCAGTGATCATTCATGTATCTATGTCAGTGTGTGTGTGCGTGCGTATACATATACATGTGCACGTATTTGTCCTTAAAGGGCCACCGTACACAGGATAAAACAAGTCTGTGTAAAGTGTTTTCCAGAGCTTTCAGCTGCACCTCATGGTCTTTATCAGCAAACGAAGGCCTGGTGAAGAGGTGAGATCTTTACCTTGCTGTGTTTCAGGTAACGTTTCCTCTCCGACTGGCAGGTTCTTCTCTGCCTCCTCCTCCTCCTCCCTCGCCTCCCCTCCTCCCTCCCTCTCCTCGTCTCCACCCCCCCCCTCCTCCCTCTCCGCTGGGTTCGGGGGGGTGAAGCCTCCTGTGCGAGCTTCAAAGTGAGTCTGGATGTGAGTGGTGGAGTCTCCTCCCCCGGCCTTCCAGTGCAGGAGGCCGCTGATGAAGCCGTTGGGTCGGCTGAGCTCAGCCCAGCGCTCCTCCACCTCCTCCCACTCCTCCCCGCTCTCCTCCACCTTGATTGGCAGCTTGTCGTACTTGCTGGCCTGTTGGGGGCGGGGCTCCTGCTGCTCCTCCTTCACGTCCACCTCCTCTTTGACAGCCAGTTCACTGTGCTTTGCATCCTCAGCACTGAAGTTGGGGGCAGTCGTGAGCAGCGGTGACGTTGCCTCCACCTCCTCCGCTGGCCTCCTCTGTGTCTTCTGCTCCTCCACTGATTGACCGTTAGACTCGCATGCGGCAGGTGCCCTGTGCTTTAGCACGATGTCCTCCTCCTCCTCCTCCCCCTCCCCCTCAGGGGGGTCAGGCAGGGGTACCAGCAGGGTCCTCTGGCCCTCAGTTCCAACCTCGTAGTCCTCCAGGACGCCGAAGATCTGGATGAGGCAGCGGCGGTAAAACTCCACGATGAGCTCCAGGAAACCAGGCAGCTGCAAGAGGACAGGGGGAGGACAGGGGGAGGACAGGGGAGAGGACAGGGGGAGGACAGGGGAGAGGACAGGGGAGAGGACAGGGGGAGGACAGAAAACATCGTGAACACCTGAGAAGCCGTCCACACTGACTGTTTGCTCATAATTAAAACATGATCAGACGACGTCTTCAGGTGTCTGACCTGTGTGAGGCTGAAGGAGCCCACGGTGCTGTCGTCATACAGCAGGATGTTGATGGTGTCCAGAGCCCAGGTGCTCTCTGCTAATAGGCCAGACTTCAGTGACATCATCACTCGCCATGCCTCAGGGGTTCCTGATAGGACGAATTCAATCACAGAGCTCAACACTAACGATCACACTGTAAGTCTGTGTGTGTGTGTGTGTGTGTGTGTGTGCGTGTGTGTGTGTGTGTCTGTGTGTGTGTGTGTGTGTGTCTGTGTGTGTGTGTGTGTGTGTGTCTGTGTGTGTGTCTGACCTGTGTCCTTGGCGGTGAGCCGGCGTCGTGGCTTCAGTTTGGGGGCGGTGGCCTCCACAGAGCTGGGGGGGAAGCTGACCTCTCTGTTGATGAGGGGGAGGCCCTGAGCGGGCGGGGGGGCGGGGGGGGACACCTGGGAGCGCTGGTTTCTTCATAGAGGGCAGGTAGGGGGCGCTGTTGGGGGAAAGAGAGCCCCCCAGAGGACGGGGGAAGGAGGAGGGGCTGTGAGAGCGGGTCACATGGTTAGGGACGGTGGGCGTCGTCTGGAAAGAGGAGGGGGGTTGTCTGGATGGCAGGGGGGGCATGGATGAGGAGGAGGAAGAAGAGTGGGGGGGGTACGGCGGCTGGCGCTGGCCTGGGTGACTGGGGGGCCACTGGCTGTCCTGAGGGGCCCTGCCCTCCTGGTCTTCCCCTCGGTTTATGCCAGGGTAGGGGGGGCCCTGGCCCTGCCTACTGTACGTGTAACCCATGTCTGTCCTGGGGTTCCACATATTGGTCTGTGGCCCCTCCCCGGGGCCCCCGGACACTGATGACAGTCCTGAGCCCATCATGCCGTGCTGAGGGGGCCCCTGGCGGTCCCGGCCATAAGGATACGGGTACTGGCCCTGGACCGGTCGCCGCTCGGGGCCCATGTAGCCTCCACCTCCTCCTCCATAGGGGGGGCCGAACATGTCGGGCTGCTGGGAGCCGTACTGCTGCACGCCGAACCCCTCCCCCTCATGGCGCTTCGGGGGAGGGTACATCCCCTCCATCGGACGCTTGTAACCCTGCAGGTACGAGGACAGAAGAGTGAAGATGGGTTTTACATCTGAACAGGTTTGAGTCTGTCAGAGCTGGGACGTCTGGACGTCTGGACATTTGGACTCATCCCTCGTATCTATCATCGTCTTGCTGTGGCCTCTGACCTTTGACTGCGTCTCTGTTGTTGTTGATGTGAAGCAGAATCAGAACACTCACCTGCTGCTGAGAGTACAGGGGCTGATGGGAACTGTAGGCCATGCTGTGAGGGTACTGCTGTCCGTAGCCGTCATGTCCGTGCCTGAAGAGAGAAACTTTATTTACACACCTCAGAATGAGACGACGTCACTGACACACCTACACCAAAAACCACAAACACTTCAAACCCGTGTTCTCCTCCTCTCACCTCTGGTGGGGGTATCTGTTGGTGGGGAACATACTGGCCTCGTTTCCTGTCTGACCCATGCTGTTCTGACCTCCGGGGGGCGCCATGCCTCCCTCTGGCCCCATCACATGGTCCGGCCTGCAGGACACAAACACACAGGGAACTTCAGGGTTCCTGCCACGCGCAGGTGACACATCTTATAGACTGCTACAGGACACAAAGCTAAAGGTTTGATGTTCTTTATTTTCCAGCACAGACAAACTATCTGCAAGTGTCCAGTGTCTTCAAAGTGTTAGTCCATGGTCTTTAGGTCGTAAACAAAACCAAATTCATCCATGCTAATTTTACACATACTGAACACAGGTTCCTACATATCTCACATTCTGTCAGGTTCTGTTAGTGACCAAAACATTAAGAACACACTGACCCTGAAGAATAAGAACACCTGTCTCCTTAAACGGTGCAAACAAACCTTCTAAAGCCCAACAAGCCCTCAGGCTGTCTGACCCGTAGCTTACCTCCGCTCATATCCAGGGCCGTAGGGGTACTGGGGTCTGGGGCCCATCCCTGTCAAGGGTCCAGAGGGTGGCCCGCGGGGGAACATGTCCTGCATGGCACCGCTGGGCATCTGACCGGGACCGAAGGCCTCGCTGGGGCCCGGACCTGAAGAGCAGCAGGTAAAGGGACCTTACTCAATGTAGTAAAAATGGAATGAAGTGAAACCAGCGTCTGCATTATTTAGAAAATGATCCCCTGTGATACGATGCACATGCGGCACTGTTTGAACAGTTTAGGATTTGACCACCAGGAGGCAGCAGAGGACAATCATTTCCTGTGCAACTGCAACTTAAAGACCAGAAAAACACAAGCCCTTCAGTCCACAGCCAGAAGCTGCTGGATGAAGCCCCGTCTCTGAACCTGATGCGTGTTGTTTTCTGATCAGTTACTAAACCGACATTCTCCTCAGTGTATTTCTGTTGTTTTAAAGAACCCCCATCCATCAGCAGAGGGTTGCTCTCAGCACTCACCTTTCCTCGGTCCTCCGTACGGGTCTTTGCTGGCATCGTACTGCATCCTCATTGACGGGTCTGTGTGACCTCCTCCCTGCTGGTAGGGGGCGCCGCCGGGTCCCGGGCCCCGCTTGCTGTGGAAAGCTGGATCGCTGCCTTCAGAGAACGGGTCCTGGACGCTGACTCCTCCCATGTTCCTGGAGAGAAACATTTATTTGGAAATCAAAGTTTTCGTACGGCTAAAGATTATATATCAATATCAAACTGAGAAAAGAAGAAAATCCATCTGCAGCTTTTTTTGAATTGGTAATCATTTTCACAAAAACGTTTCACGATCATGAATATTTGCCGGTTTGGTGAAGGTTTTTGGTTCTGGGTTGGTTAGAAAAACCATCTGATGGCGTCACCGTGGGCTTTGTGAGAACTTTCATAGAACTGACAGATTAATCAATAATGAAACTAATCGTTAGCTAAAAGCTAATGTCCAGTGATGAACGATGCTGGCGAGTAACTCCAGAACCAATCTTTTACTTTGACCTGATGATTTTGGGGCCCTGGCCCCTCCCCTACCTGCTGCCAGACTGGGAGCCCATCTGGCTGTGCGGAGTGGAAGCAGGGGTCGGGGGCTTCAGGTCTCCGGGGGCCTCGGTCAGGGAGCTGCTGCTGGACTGAGGGGTGTTGGGGCCCTGCAGGGAGCCCGAGTTGGCTACAGAGACACAGACCAGACAGAAAACCTGCTGAGAACAAGGGTCACGTGTCACTGTGTAACTTCACACTGCAGTTATTCAGAAAACATGAAAGCTGAACATACAGTTCACTTCAGACCTTTTCACAAGACCGACCATGATTCTTTTTTGAACTTGTGCAGGCCACAAAAATACGTCTCTTGATTTTAGTACTAATGAGGTCCACCTTAACACACGTCCAGGTTTAACACCTGTACGGTCCATTTTAATACACCTTTCATTGGCTCGTACCACTGACCATCATTAAAACTCTTTACAGAATCAGTCTGTGACATCGCTGGCGTCGTGCTTCACACATGATGTAAACGTTCCCTGCACATTTAATCAGACGTGACCAGATATTTAGGAACAGAGCCACGATGCGTGCTGATGTTTGTCAGCTGGTCCACAGGGGGGCGCTGAGTGGGGAGCTGTTAAAGTACTCACTCCAACAAAGAAGAGTGTTTTCTGTTTCTGATGACTGTACGGCTGACTTCTTGTTCAGTAGAACACTGTACTTCAATCACAACAAGGAACCAAAACCTCACAGGACTATTAAAGTTTCAGGTCACGATAAACTGCAGATCACAGGTTGATAACTTCCTGTGGTGGTAAATAGCTAACAGGTGAACAGGTGACTTCCTACCTGGGGACGGTGGCTGGATCTTGGCCTGGAGTGACGGAGGTTTCTTGACGTCTCCGCCGGGCCCCAGGGCCTCAGGTGGAGGCTCCTCTCCGCGCTCCACCTTACACTCGTAGGCAAACAGGTACTGGATGTACTGTTTCTTCAGAGAGCTGGCCGAGCTGCTGGACGTCCCCACGTTCAGCAGGGACGATAGCTCCCTCCACTTCTTATTCTTATTCACCTGAGGGGAGACGCGAAGACGGAAAACGGATTTCTGCACCAATTCATCCAGAATCGCAAAAATCAGACAAGACGCAGAATCAAAACACCTGAGATATCGTTAGCTTGGCCTGTGGATGTGAAGGCAGCGTCACGTTACTGACAGCTGTGAGAACAGGATGTTCCTCATGTTCAAGCTGATGTTTCAGCTGCTCGTGTGCTAAACAACACAACACACCTGTAACGAAGGCCTGTGCCTGTTAAAGACGAGTGAAGCATCATAAAGATGAAATGATTCGATCAGTAAACAGTTCTCTGTCAGCTGATCGATCAGCTCATCATGGCTACAACTAATTTATTCACACTCATTAATCAGAAGCCTGAACGCTGCAGGGAGAGAGCAGCAGCTCGTCTCACCATGGCCAGGCCTCCGATCTCTCTCACAGCCAGGTAAAGTCTGCACAGGTCCAGCGGCTTCTTTCCGACGGCGGGCAGGTTTGGGACGGGCGTCCCCCTCTCCTCCATGAAGGACAGGTACCGGTCCACCCAGGGCCTCCTCTCCGGCTCGGAGCCCATCTCGTACAGCCGGGTGATCTTCTCGTTGGTCATGGTGGCTGCGCTGGACTTCTGGAGAGACCGAGACACGGAGACCAGAGTCAGCCTCGGGTTTCACGATCAGAGCAGAGGAGAACTGCACGGTACGACCAAAAACCTCCTGTAATCCACAACTACCACGAGGAAACCAACAGCTTTCAGAGAGGAGCGCAGTCACAGTCAACACCCGCTCCACTGAAACAGCTGATAGTCGACCAACGGAAAATTAACTGCCGACTATTTTGACCATCGTTTAACCAATCAAGGAAAAGCAGGAACTATTTGCTGGTTCAACACAAACCTGAGGATTTACTGCTCTGACTCCATCGTAAAGTCAGTACTTTGGCTTTTAGACTATTGTCAGACAAAATAAGATGAAGATGAAGATGATGTTCA
This sequence comes from Toxotes jaculatrix, assembly GCF_017976425.1. Classification (NCBI taxonomy): domain Eukaryota; kingdom Metazoa; phylum Chordata; class Actinopteri; family Toxotidae; genus Toxotes; species Toxotes jaculatrix. The sequence goes on from NC_054412.1 coordinate 668,682, forward strand.
CTGAATGTTTATCTGTCTACTGATCTACAGTGGCTGTGCTCCTGCTGTGGATGGAGCTGAACTGAACCAGACTGACTGATGTTCTATAACACACCAGAACACAAGAGTCCAAAACCCAAAGAGACCCAGTTCACTGTGATGGAAAACAGAGGAAACAGCAAATCCTCACAAACTGAGTAACACAAACAAGTAAAACAGCCAGTTTTTAATCGATACTGTGCAGTCCCACTCCAGCTACACACTCCAGCTACACACCGTCACCTCACAGTAACACAACCACAGTGCCACCCAACCGTTTCTTTTTTCTTTTTTTAGTTAAGTGCACCGCACATGCTGTGCATCAGCTGAGCGTCGGTGGATTCACCACGTTTCCTTCACTTACTCCACCAAAGAGTCATAAAAAATGTCCGCTTTTATTCTGAAAAGTCATTCAACTTCCATTTGTCTGTTCACAAATTCAGAAACTGAGCACTTTATTAGGAACACCCGTACAGGAACACACATCTGAATGAAAACGCGTGACCTCAGGTGACCCTGACTGTGACGTCAGCAGTGACACAGCAGGAGGAAGGTGCCGGAGTGAGCGTGGTGTTCCTGATGAAGAGTTCAGTGAGCGCAGGTAATTCGCCCGTTAAAAGCCTGTGGGGTTTGCAGTAAGTGAAACCCACTGGTTACAGTAAGAAATGCTGCACCAACACTGCCGGCGTTATGGATTCAGACCAAACTCTGAAATCTGTCCGGGGACGGGTGAGTAGGTTGGGCAGCACTGCGACAGAGAGTCAGACACAGAAACACCGACAGTCACAGCTCAGAGACTTTCTCAGTAAAACCATCATGTTTCAACCAGTTCCACGTTTGGTTTGGACGTTTGTTCATTTGGAGATTTACATTCTTCCCCACTGTAATCAGCTGACAGAGATGGAGGTCCTGCCCACACCCTTACCCCAACAGCACACAGCAAGTGCTGATGTAGTAAAGTTTCAGGAAAATTAAATGTCCAGGTGATGAGAAAGTGACTTCACCACACTGATGCTGATCTCACAGTAACTTTACAAAGTGAATGAAACGTACAAACACTGTGACTCAGTTCTGCCAGAGAAGAACCACGTCCAGCTGGACCACAGCTTCTGCTCTGACACTGGACACAGCACAGTCTCAGAGAAGAACCACGTCCAGCAGGACCACAGCTTCTGCTCTGACACTGGACACAGCACAGTCTCTGAGAGGAACCACGTCCAGCTGGACCACAGCTTCTGCTCTGACACTGGACACAGCACAGTCTCAGAGAAGAACCACGTCCAGCAGGACCACAGCTTCTGCTCTGAGACTGGACACAGCACAGTCTCTGAGAGGAACCACGTCCAGCTGGACCACGGCTTCTGCTCTGAGACTGGACACAGCACAGTCTCTGACACTGACATTTTAAATTAGGAAATCTGGGTAAAAGGAAAATGTTTGACTCATTTTGTTTTAATGAGAAAGTCTCACATTAAACATTTGGAAAATCACATTTAGATGCAAAACATTCACAATAAAAAAAGCAGCTTCACTATTTACAAAAATACCAAAGAAAAATCAGATGCCAGCACTTTGTTGCTTTGTCCAATGAAAACCTTGCATCTCCAAAAACTCTCATTTAGTGAAAGTTAGTGGCTGCTTCATTAGGACTAATCTGTTTTAACTCACTGGGTTTGGGAGAATAAAATAACCATAGCTACTAAAGTCAGCTGAGAGTGAGAGTAAAACCACGTCATGTGGAGTTTGGAGGTTTTCATCCATCAGCAGCAGGGCTCTACGGTGGCACCACAGGGTCAGGTACAGTCAAAACCATCGGACAACATCAACAAACAGTGGCCCGGTCTGACAGTCACACACCGTAGAACCCTGGAAAATACCAAAAATACACAAGAGTGAAAAAGAAAACTGTTGCTGTGCTTTGCGGCACTTACAGGGCTGGTCGGAGTCTTGGGCCAGGCGGGGCTGCTAATGCTATCACTGTCCTCCCCGTGACAGGAGGACAGACTAGCTGAGCTGGGGGACATGGGGGAGGGGGTGGGGGGCTGGGACACACACTGAGAGCTGAAGCTGTCCTGTGACACAAAACACACACAACCAGACATCATCCACACACACACACACACACACACACACACACACACACACACACACACACACACACACACGACAGAGCCATGTGGTGAGGGGAGGTCTGACAGAAATATAAAAAATAAGACAGAGATGTTTCTTCTTCAGGTTTTGTTTTCACGTTGCAGACAGCAAACACACCACGACATCACAGAGCGAAGAAGCAGAAGCTCCGGAGCCAAACCGGCTTCACACAGCACCGTTAGCATTTAGCGTTTAGCAGCTGGGAGCAGATGGACAGTCGGGTTAATGTGGCAGAGAAGAAACTTTCCTTTCTGCTCAAGTTCTGATCTAAAAATCTGCTTCAGACCAAACGTCTAATAACAGGTAACGCTTATGAATCATTCAGCTCTCACTACACGAGTGGATAAAACCTGCCACGAGCACAGTCCGACTCTAACGCTCACCTGATGCTTCAGATCAGGAGGAAACGGATCGAATGGCCGTCACAGATATGTTCTGCAAATCCATGAAAGTGGACCAGTAACTGGTGGTTTATCAGAGACACAACCAAGAACATCACAGGTGTTGATCTACCTTGATAAGAGATGATGCTTCACCATGCACATCAGTGTGGTCCGTTTAAGTATGTTTAATCTGTAAACAGTTCAGACTGATATAGTTTTAACTTCCTGTAGTAGCTGAGAGGAAACTGAATCCTCTTCCAAACCAAAGTAGAACACAGTGAGGATTTCCTCTGTGCCTCAGCCGTCCCCCCACGTTACTGTTACTTTGACTTATTCTCCAAAAAAATCGAGTTCTCTGGGAAAACAGTGGAATTGTTGTGAATTTTAACAACAGCCAACTGAGCTTTAAAGTTTCCACCCTGTTCACACTTCCTGTTGTCTCACTTCAGTTTTGAAGTTTCTCTGACAGCTGACAAAAGACAACACCTACCTACGGAGCATCAAACCGTGAGCAAACTGCTTCTGAGCAAAAACAAGAAGAGGCAAAAATTAGCAGCAGCAGCAGCAGAGTCTCAGCGCGGGAGAAACACGGAGCCGAGCTCCTGCAGCTCGTCGACACACCGCAGACACAAAGTTCTCATCGAGTGAACCCGAGTCAAAGCACAGATAAAGCCGAGTCGTCTCACGCAACCCCGACCGCCCGACACAGATCTTTGCCGGCTGTGATCAAGGCCGACTCTTCACTACTGGATAATGAGGAGAGGCAAGTCAAAGGAGAGCAGCGAGGAGGAGAAGCCGGAGCTTTCAAAGCTCCAGCTGCTGAGCTGAGAGTGAACGAAACAAGAGGGAAAAACAAGATTAAACAAGCAAGAGAAGAAGAAGATCTCTGGCTTGTGTTGACAGGAACTTGTTATTTTGGGCTTCCTGTAAAACACAAACCAGCCGAACCCAGATGAAATGATGACAGGTGTAACGAACGCTACGCTGTGCTGCTGGAAACAACCTGGTCAACGCTGTCGACGACATCGAAGAGCGCCAACCAGGAAGACACGCACACACACACACATATTAAATGGCACTAGGGAATCGTTTTCTTTGTGAAACCTCTCCCGGCTGCAACAAACAGAATATGCTAAAAAGTTGACATGTCAGTCAGAGTCAGAAATACACTTTTCTTTTGTTCACAAACACCAACAGTTCTCAGATTCTCGAGGTCTCCGCCTCGTCACTATCTCTTTCTGCCAGGCTTCTGAATTAACCTGCTACCTGTCCCCAAGTGTGGGCCCCTGTTAAGTCAACCATGTTTAGCTCCGGTGCTGCTCCGAGGCAGCCCTCGCTCTACAGCCCTTCCTATTTCAGTTTGTATTAATCCATCTATACAAAGACCCGGAGCTTGGAGACCATTTCACCCAGCTGGAGGTCCGGCCCTGCTTTCTGAGGACACTGGCTTTTTAATACAAACACTTCCAGGTATCTGTAACAAACTTTCCCCGCCCCCGAAAGTCAAAAGTCAAACTCCGCCCCCTCAAAAAGCCTTGAAATCTCAACACTGCAATTCAACAAACCCGCATCGGAGCCTGTGAGATGCATTCGCAGAAGGCTCAGCAGACATGCATCTGTTAGAGCATGCTAAGAGCACACACATGGCACGGTGAGAGCCGGCGTGACCGGCAGAGCAAACAGCCAAAGGACGCACCTTGGGTTTGGGCGGCTCGGTGGCAGGGCACACGCCCTCTTTGCTGAGCTCAACCCTTTGCTTGGCATCTGGATGAGCCCCCATTCCTTCTGCCGGCATCAACATGGGGCCTGAAAGATAAAGGCAACAGATCCACTTTCAAACAGTGGCAGTGACTCAAGTATTCCAGAAGTACTCCTCATCCTAACCACCACCAAAATTATTTCTGGCATGCACTGGTCCTACCTGAGGGTGGGGTGTTGTAGGGGGGTCCCTGTGGTGTCATCCTCCCAGAATTACTGCCTGGTTGCTGGCTATAGGGACCTCCTGGAGCTCCAGGGCCTGCAGGGCCCATTCCTCCCATTGGTGCCATGCCCGGGAAGCTGCTCTGCCTGGACAGCAGAGGAGAAAAGGGATTTAATCCTTACTATGAGATGTGATCAAACTGGCACGGTGGTAGCTCACATGCAGAAGGTAACGCTGAGGACGAAGGTGAAGATTAAAGCGTTCGTCTCACGACCCGACCAGTTAGAGGAGACGAGGACTGAAAAACAGCAGAGACAAAGAGAGAAAGACCCGAAGAGTTTCTCATGAACCATTCTGGTCTTCTGAAGCCGGTGGAAAGACCTCAGTGGGAGGTTCGGTTACTTTAGGTGCCAGGTACCATTCTGTTTCCGGTGCAGCTTATGATCTAGTTGAAAGTCTTACCTCACTTTCTCTCCTGATTACAGTCAGTCACTCAGCCAAACGTTTCCATGGAAACGATGTGTTTTCGATGTTAAACGTATAAAGTGCTGAACAGACCGGGACACGGACGCACCTCTGTTTACACCGTTCAATAACAAAACAGAACTTCAGAACAAGTGGTGAGTTTTTGTTTTTTTTATTTCCCTTCGTACCATCGAGAGACAGGTGTTTAGAGTTCAAACCAACTGATCGTAAATCGAGCTTCAGCAGCTGTGGATGTGAGAAAAAGTTTTATTTCCTGATGAAGACACGTCAGCAGCAGCCCCTCTGAAGCCATACAGGACCCGTCAGAGGACAGGACACAAAGCTGTCTGGTTAGTAAAACATCCCAGAACTTCTCAATGAGAAGCAGAGCCTGACACACGCTCATCACACGGCTTTATCTGGCCATTTTTATCAGGCCATTTTTATTCGTCTGATTTATGTCAGTCTAATTCTGCAAAGGATTTAGAACGAGTCACCAAATATGAGATGTTGATCTGATGAAGTACAATTTCAGAAGAAACTAGGATTTTATTGAGATGTCATGACAAGCTGTGTGTCTGTATCTGTCAGGCTCTGGTACCAAACCTACCCATAATGCTCAGGGGGGGTCTGCACAGCATTGGTGCCCTGCTGGGAGTGGTGAGGAGGGTGAGGGAGAGGAGGATGGTGGTGGGGGTGAGGACCGTGGGAGGGGTGAAGAGTAGGAGAAAGGGCAAGTCGACCCCCAGACCAGGACTGGTTGTGGTAGACGGGCGAGCGAGCGAAGGGAGGCCTGGAAGGATGGAGGGATGATGAAGGGTGAGAGGCAAGAAAAACTCGACTTGGTCCAAACTGTCGACTTTCAGCAGCTGCAAACCATCAGGCTGATCTTCACAGACACCAAATACAAACCTCAGGAAGCAGCTTCCACTCTTTATCAGAGCAGGTCCAGGTTCCTTAAATATCTATTTTTCCAGGAGTTGTTTTAATTTTCCAGACTTTTCCAGTAGTTTCCATGCTCTGTCAGGACTCACCTGGTCTGAGCGGCGGCTGCGGATGAGTTGGCACTGGGCCCAGCGTTGGGGCTGATGTCTGGCGGTTTGCGGCTGGCATTGGGCCCAGGAGGCCTCATGCCCTGACCGGCGGGCTGTGGCATGCCCGGAGAGGTGGGAGCCATGACACTTCCTCCAGCGGGGTAGGGTCGCCCCCCTGTCCCAGGCCCGGGACCGCGACCTGCTGGCGTGGAGGGGCCCTGACCGTGCATCGGACTGCTGGCGTTCAATCCCAGGCTGTTAGCTAAGCCTGGGCCAGGGCCGCTGTAGTTGGCACTGGGGGCCCCACCATAGTTGGGGGGCCGGGGGTAGTTACCTGAGGAAGGAGAGGTGAGAGATCTCAGACAGGAAGTAAACAAGGAATGGATTTATTCTTCCTCAAGTGTAAAATGTGTGAAAACAGTTTTCAAATCTTTCTTTCTACGTTTCAGCAGATTATACCTGGGGGGCCATACTGGCCATAGGAGCTGCCCTGCTGGTAGGAGCCGTGGTGCATGGGGCCCCCTGGTGCTGGGTGAGGGGACATAGGAGGTGCTGACTGCTGGGGGCCAAACTGAGGCCCTGGGGTGCTACGTTGCATGGAGGGAGGGAAACCTAAAGGAAAGACAGGTGAGAAGCAGGTAAGAGACGGAGACACCACGAGGACCCAAGAACAACCAAAATTCAGAGATAGGTCCAGGATGTGTTTAGCCTAGCTTAGCACAAAGACTGGAGGCAGGGGGAAACTGCTAGCCATAAAATCCTGGAGCTACATCCAGGCGTTCAATGAGATGCCAAGTGAGCAGGGAAGCTTTCCCCCTCCAGCAAAGGAAAGGAAAGGAAAGGAAAGAGGAAACAAAGCAAAAGGTGTTACCTCTGTCCTGAGTCATGGCAGACTGGGAGGGATGAGGACCAACATCTGGTCCAGGACCAGAGACCTGAGGGGTCAACTGAGCGCCTGACACAGACAGAGACAGTGTGTTAGCATCTAGTTTCTGAGTGATTGAGTGATTTGACTGATCGTTTCAGATGTTAGGTACTGTAGCTTAATACATGATAAAACATCATTGATCTCTATGCTGCTGCTGTTAAACAACATCTGTCACATCGTCAGCAACACTTACATCAGATGTGTCATGTGACTGATGACCTGTGTCAAATCTTAGCCACTGATCTTCAAAGTTAAAATCATCACCATCATCATCATCATCATCATACCTGGTCCACTGGGGGCTGGTGACAGAGGTCCGGATCGTGATTGGCTGCTTGACCCAGCGGGGGATGGCGAGGGAGTGGGCGAGGGCCCGGTGCGAGATGGGGGGGGGTGTCGAGGCGACACATGGGGGGAGAAAGGAGAACGGGCCGGAGCCCCCTGGTCACCCGGAGCGCTGCCGGATCCCAACGCCCCTGAACTCACCACAGCCTCTGTGCCAGTGGGCAAATCATCGATGGAACCGGACAGATCCTGAAACACAGACGAGGCTTCACTCATTTATCAGCTTTTATTTATCGGATTTATTATTTTTCATCTCAGGAGACGTTTCCTGGAGATGAGAGGAGAAACATCAAATCTACAACCAGCTTCTGATCACAACCTTCAGCGTAAAACTCTGCACGACAGAACAAACTTAAAGAAGAAGAATGACTCGTATGTTTTTAACACCAACAATAACCCAGTTTTCCTCATTTATCATAAATTTCCACATTTCCAGAGAACGAACAAAAGAAAAAGCTGCTCTTCCACTTTCCGCCGCACTCTGCATAAAGCTGTGTTTGAGTTTCTACCTGGAATCAACAACTTTCATCAGCTCTTCAAACCCAGTTTTTCCAACATGCTAACAGGCATCAGGTCTTTCACTGTGTCCTGGAGCGGACAGTGGACAGGAGCGACTGCTGCTGGCTCTCAGCTAACGTTAGCATGAGGCTTATTGTCTGAGAGTTTAGCTGCTGATGCTGCAGTTTGGGAGCACGCACTCTTTCTGTTTCATTTTCCAATGCTGTGTTTCCTGTCTGCGTCAGGTCACTGCATATTTTACAACAGCTATCTCTGCTGTTGATCCGGCTGAAGAGATGCTCACCGTTTCTGAAACGGGTGCTGTGCGACATGTCTTCGTCATGATTTCCTCGTGTTGAGCTCTGGCAGTTTGAACAACCTCTGTAAGTCACGAGAAAACAGAACTCAACTGCTCTACAATCCACACGGCTTTAAAAGAAAAGACAAAAGTTTCAGCTCTGAAACAAAGAACCGTCTCTTCCATCCGTTACAGAACAACCTCAGTGTTTCCCACAGGTCACTACAGTCATTATCTGAACGAGTGAAGTGGTTAATTGTTGTAGTGACAGTGTGAGGACGCTTCACTTCAGGCACACAAACCACATCAGAGGCTGCCGGTCTGACGCCTCCTCTGACGGCTCGCTGCCTTGCTCAGGGACACTACAGCACCACGCCTGGCTGTCTGTGGGGGACGGAGGCTGTGAGGTTTTTATGACGAGGCGAAGTCTCACACTGACACAAACATCGCAGCCTGAATTTTAACAGAGAAATAAATTTATACATATGAAAGGAGGGAAGGAAGGAAGGAAGGAAGGAAGGAGAAGGTGACACAAGCCAGGGAGGAGGAGAGGAGAGGAGGAACGTCAGTGAGGATAGAATGTAAAAAGAGAAGAGGAGGGAAGAGGAGGTAAAGAAGAAGAGAACAGAGGGAAGAGAGGACAAGGTGAGGAGATGAGGAAGAGCAGAGAGAGAGAAGGGAGGAGGGGATGGAGGAGAGAAAAGAGGAGAGAAACACTGCACTGAAATCTCCCATCTGCCCCTGGGCCTCGGACCAGCCAATCACAGCTCAGCAGCCCATCCTCCCTCCCTCCTCCCCTTGCCAACAGCTCAGCCAATCGACTGCTGCACTCTCTCTCTCTCTCTCTCTCTCACTCACACACTCACACACACACTCTCACTCACACACACACACACACACACACACACACAGTCTAATTATAAAGAGTGAGCTGCAGAGATTTTTTTCTCTGCAGCGTCGCTCGACCTTCTCCTCCTTCACCTCCTCTACCTGTTCTCCCGCCTCCTCCTTCACCTCTAAACTTCTTCCACCCTTTCTTCTCCTCTTACTGTGCCCTGTCTTCCCTTACCTCCTCCTATGTTCCCTCCTTTTCTTCCTCACTTCCTGCTTTCTCCTCCTTTCCCCATCTGATCCTCATCTCCTCTCCTACTCCTCTACCCCTCCTCATTCTTTCTATTTCTCTCTTCCCATCCTTCTCCTCCACCCTCCTCTTTTACGTCTCTTCCTTTCTTTCACCCTCATCTCTTTCTTCCTTCTTTCTTCTCCTTTCCACCTGATCATCTTATCCTCCTGATGTCTTGTACCTTTTCTTCCACCTCCTCTTCATTCTACCTTTTAACTTTTCTTTCTGTCCTCCATCCTTCTCCTCTACCTCCTCCCTCATTCATTTCCTTGCCTCCTCCCTCCTCCTTGCTGCCTGAGTTTCCTCTTATTACCTCATCTTCCTCCTCTTCATCCCCTCCTGCAGTCTTTTTCCTTTTTTCCATCGCATTTCCTCGTCTCCTCTTCCCTCGTTTCCTCCTCTAAGCATCTCAGTTTCCATCACATGATAGAATATACAGAATAGAATATACTTTATTAATCCCTTGGGGAACTTTGGGTAATGGATGATTTTATGCTTTCCTTTGTTGCGTTTCACTGAAACCTGAACGTCTCTGGGTTTTATGTAAATGTGAAAATCGAGAGAAAAGACAGAAAAGTTAAGTTTGTCCTGATTTATTTGTATTTCTTTAAAAATTAGGCGTCTTCCTTGTTTTAAGAAGACAACGCTAAGAGCTGATGCGTTCACGAAGTTTGGGTTTCACTGGCCTGAAAATGTCCGTACGAAAACCGTAGAGTTCTTTTCTTGTAACTGGTTTAGACGACTGGGTTAAACTGGGAACCTGATGTTAGTGTAGTCGCTGTGTCTCAGACCACTGCTGGTAAAAGGCTTTAAATTATCCTTCAGATGCTGTTTAGTGACTCACCAAAGGGCCACAGCCAGGAAAAGTCATTGCTCCTTTTCAGGTTGGTTTAGACTTTAACCTGCACAACATCCAGAACAAAGTTTAGAGAGACGAGGGTGAGAATAAACCATCGGCCAAAACGTGGGAAACATCTGAACTGGAGCAAACGATCTCAGCGTCATGGACTGAAGTTATTAAAGCGTCTCTGAGGCGTTTGGGTGCAGCCGATTTTTTTAAATTTTCCCTTCCTGCAACAGAGCCCGTCTACCCTCCGCCTGTTGCCATGGCAACTGCAGCAGCACCCTGACTTCAAAAAGGAGGCACCGAAAGAGAAAGAGAGGAAGAAAAAATAGAGAGGGAGAGAGAGATATAACAGGGAGAGGGAGGTAGAGGAGGAGATATGGATGTGAAAGAGGGAATAAAACTGAATGAGACTGATAGATGACAAGTCTGATGAGAGAGGAGGAGGTGGAAAGATGGAAAAGAGATGAAATGAAAGGAGAAGCAGGGAGAGAAACAGCAGGAGGCAAACAGACAGATAGAAAGAGGAGTGTTCTCAGTCGGAGCTGAAGGAGATTTCACTCCAGCTGCTGTAAAACATGAAGGTTCCTGAAGGTGAAACCAAACTGACGGAGCTGAGACACTGGGAAAGACTCTGCAGATGTCTGTCCCTGGTATCTGTCTCTGTCCCTGAAGGCTCTGGACTCACACTGAGAGTTTACCTAAGTCACACACGTCCTACCTCTGGGACTCAGGTGTACCTCAGGGCTCTACTATTGGGTCTCATCGATATAAAGGACTGACCAAATGAGTCCACTGTAGTCTCTCTAAGACTGGATCACCGAGCAGGCAAAGCAAGCATCTGCCCAGGTTTGCTCCGTATCGTTCAGTTCCCCCGCCCGCCCCCTCACAGCCCCGGTCTTGTAGTGGGACTCTGTGTCCAAATCTAGGTTTAAGACCTGAACTGCTTGTTCATGCTGAAGTTAATTTATTAGGTGTTTTATAAAATGAATTATTATGTCAAGTAATTAACACACAGAAACCCTTCTGAAAGGTCGTGTTACTCCATCATAGAACTGAAAGGCTGCAGCCAACAGTATCATCATCAGTCATGGTCTTATCAGTACTCCCTGAGGACCCAGTGAACATCGCTCTGTTTTGTCTGAACAGTCGAAAACCCAAAGACGTTGAGTTCACTGTCAGAGAAAACTGGGAACCAGCGAATCTTCACATCCGAGAAGCTGGAACCAGTGAAAGTTAGTTTCCCCTCAATCGTCTGACTGATTAATCAACTAATCGTTTCAGCTACAGAGTGGCGGCCGGCTGGCTCCTGGCTGCCTGACTCTCAGGGTTCAGAGAAACCATCAGTCCAGACAGAGCTGAAAACCAGGTTGAAACATCCTTTAAATGAAAAGGACAGTCAGAGCTCAGCCACAGATCACGAGGACACGTCATTATTTCAGCTGTGTGTCTCCGTCTTTCCCGGCCGACACACATCGACTCAGCAGGAAGCATTAGGCGCTCAGAGCGTGATACCTGCGAGGTTCAGCCGGAGAGAAAAGGGGGCGCCGTCATTATCCACAACAGCGAAGAGCTGCAGAACAATCAGAGCCTGCAGACAGCAGGAAGGTCTGAGCCATGTTCAATCTGTCACACAGTCAGAGTCTGAATCACGACCTCTGAGCCTGACACAATAAACTTTTTTATGTTGTGTTGCTCCATCTGTTCATGAGCTGCTGCTTCTTCAGAACCAGGACAGAAAGTCAAACCTCAGAGCTGCTTCATCAGTTTTACAGGAAGAAACCTCAGACTGTGATCAGGTCACTTTCTGACCCATCAATGTTTCTGAGAGAAGCTGATGGAGCTGTGTTATTTTTACAGAGGCATCTTCATCAGTCTGCCTCCTCTCTCCTCTGACCTGACGGAGGTGCTGGGTTCGAACTCACCGGCAGGCTGGACGGTCTCTCCTGTAGGCTCAGACTCATCTCCTCGTGGTTTGGTTTCCCAGGAGTCATAGCAGCAGACTGGCCCCGGCCTCCGTACGCCTCCTGCGGCACCTCCTGCATCAAGACAGACGGAGGAATAAAGTTTAAACTACACAACACTCATGGTCTGTTTACGCTCACTGGAACCAGCTGGATGGGAAGGTGTGGAGCTGACTGAACATTTTTATTTCCTTGGAATCTAAGCAGCCTCAGCCTGCTGGTGATGACAGTGTGATACATTCAAAAGCTCCAGAAGAGCTACTAAAGGGACCGTGTGGAGAGCGTGTTGAGCTCACAGCTGATTCGGAGGTCCAGACTGAAGCTGCTGCAGCACATGCTGTGGTCACTGGTGAGACAAACGAGGACGAAACTCAGCTGCGATCAGATCACGATGACGAGAATCAAAGACGAGCCACAGTTTTCAAACCGACGCCAGCAAACCAAACCTTTTTGTTTTGAGTCCGTTACGTTCAGGATAAAGTTTCAGACAGAAAACAGCAGATGAAGCCGCAGGATTTTCTACCTGCAGTCAGCTGACAGTGAGCTTTAAAGCTTCTTGGTGATCTCAGACAGAAAACAGCAGAATCTCTCAGAGGTCAACTACAGGTCAGTTTGTCTTCACTCTGGGACACGATCACTGCTGCTGCTGCTGGGAAACAACAACACTGAGCCATGACCTGCAGGTCTCAGATCAACTCAGGCTTCAAGTCCCCGATTTGTTCAGAATGAGAGAGTCAGCATGTGAGAGTTTGTGATGAATGCTGAACCTGGGAGCTGATCACCCTCCTGGTGACAGACAGGCTGTAGACAGTATCGTAGCTTTAGTCGTACCTGTTGTGGCAGTGGGCGGGGCTGCATGTACGGCGGCTGGCTGGGGGCGGCCGGCTGCTGCTGTGGAGGGCTGAAGTACGGAGGCTGACCCGGCTGACAGTAACCCCCCACGCTCTGCTGCTGCTGCTGCTGAGCGTACTGAGAACCCATCTGAGGAGACGCCAGGAAAAACAACCAACATCAGTGAAATGAGTCGCCACGGTGACGGCTGCTTTACGACCAGCTCAGCTCAGGTGTGGAAGGAACTATTCTTCTCAGAGGTGTGGATGAGTTTGGATGAGTTTGTTGACTGGTGCCAGTTTTCTTCAACTAAATCCCAAGAAAACAAAACAAAACAGCTAGACTGTTTATTTTCTCAATAATAAATGATATTGTCTATTAATAAAAAATATATATATATAATGCAAAATAATATAAAACATTTTTTAATTATAAAAAAGTTGCCATTTCATTTTCAGTTGATCAACTAATCGATTAATTGACTAATCGGTTCAGTTGTGATGACATCACATACGGAAACAACTAACGGTGCCGAGATGGAAAACCTGACGAGTACAGGCCCGGGTTTCAGGTCTGTCAGAGAGTCGCCTGTGGACAGGAAACCTCCTGCAACCACACACCAGGATCAATCTAACCAGCACGGAGCGAGGGGGGGGGGGGGGGGGGGGGGTCGGTGGGACTGGTTGACATCCAATTTCACCTGGAATCAGAGAGTTAATAAAGGAAGAGTCCCAGGGCCATCGGGGGCCTCACGCACATAAAAGTCATTACATTTCTTCGCTGCGCCTCTGTGGCTGTTTTCATCTGAGACAACGCTGACACGAGCTCCCTGAGGCTGAACAAAAAAACACCTCTGTCAACCTGTAATGATGTAATAACATCGCTGCTCCTCCGTGATGACAACCTCTCTCTCCGGAGGAATCTGAGAGACGACATCAGAGGACTGTCGGAGGAAAAGCTCCGGGGGAAGAAAACAGCGATCTGAGTAATCTACGACCCGAGAACAAAGACGGCAGCGGAGCCAGGAGAGAGCGGCTGAGACAACCACCTGCAGAGGGTTCACCTGAAATCTGCTCAACGACACGAGAAACCAGGATCCAACGTTTCCTCAGCACGTTCGACATATCTTTAGTATTTTAGCTTTTACTAGAAAGTCGAGAGAAAACCCTGAACGTTGTGTTTACATGGTAACACACACACAGAATCTGCAGCTGTTTTAATAATCAATTCTTTGTCATACGTGATAATAAACTGTTTATCTGTGGGTTTTGCACTGAAGATGTCACCTTGATCAGGAATTTAAACTTTAAAAAAAAAAAAATCTAAACATTGATTGAAAACAACTGTGTGACCAGCCAATCAGCAAGCTCCTCACTGACCTCAGCATCCAGCTCACAGCTTCAGAGTTTCTATTCCACTGCAGGACGATACCAGCCATCAGGTCCTCCGTCCTCCAACAGCTGTGCAGCGCAGTGTGATGCAGGCGTGTCAAGTTTCTGAGAAAGTTTTAACTCGTTTTTTTCTCCCCATGAAAACTTTATTGAAACCTGCAGTGAGTGATGGTCAGCACAGTTTCCAAGGTTACAGGAGGTCAGTGATTCATGTGAGAAATGCTGCTTTTCAGTAAACACTGATAAACCTGGAGAAGCAGCATCAGACCCAAACCAGAGGTCTGGAGTCTAAAAACAGCCTGACCCGGCCCGGCCCGGCCCTCTCTGCGGCAGCCATGTGGTCTGACAGCATCAATAGCCATGTTGTCCTGCACGCGGCTCATCCACGGTGACGAGGTGGTGATGCTGCAGATGAATCAGCAGGTCGGCTCCATGAACAAACAACCGGCTCAAAGTCTCTGAAAACAAGTGAACTCATCCCAGCTTCAGTGTGGCGGGAAACACGCAGACGCTCGCCACTGTCCCAGCATCTGCCTGGAAAACATTCCGTGTTTTCCGTGTTTGTTGGACCATTTATTTCTGAGACATCATGAATCTGATGCGGACTGTAAAGGAGTGATGTGAACAGGATCTGCACAGGCCTGAACCACAAAGCAGATTCAGCCTGGTCTGGCTGTCTCTGGGTTTCCTAACACGGGTCGTCCTGAAGAACCTGTATCATGAGACGGGTTTTCAACAGGCTCTGTTAACTCGGAGCTCACTGATTCAGATTTGAGTGCGTTTGTGTTAATTACAAGAAGCATCATCAGAATCATTAATGAAGCTGCATCAGAAAGTGATAAAGTTGATCCAAATATGAAGAGAAAAGCAGGAATTATGTGTTTTTAACACAGGGTGAAAATCTTTGGCTTTTCTGTCTCATGATGAGCAAAGTATTCAGAATGTGATGAGGAATGAAAGTTAAAGTCAGACTGTTTCTGCTGCCACAGCAAAGAGGAGAGAGTAATCGCACATCTAATAAACAGTGTGTGCATCATTTCTCTAATCAAAGACAGAAAGTCTGTGCAGTGAACATCAGCCTCACCTGTCCTCCTGCTTTCATTTAACCTGTTAAACTCTCTGATTCTCAGAAGCTCTGCTTTAAAACCAGTTTGACACATGGAAGATCTGAAGCAGCAAAACGATGCGACTGATCAAAAATCTGTTGATCTCATTATATTTGGGGCAACTAACAGCTGTAACTGCTCTCTAACTGTATTTCTGTTCTGTATTTTATTTTATGTACTTCACTTCATCTTATCTCGTTTGATTCTGTCTTTGCTCGTTTTAATCTGGTTTTTATTTGTTATTGTTTTAATGCTTCAAAGCCCTTTGACCTCTGATTGGTCAGTAGTCACGCTGTTGGCAGGTGGTGGATCCTCTCAAGTTAACCTGGCCTGGGGCACAGGTAACCACGGTGATCTACCCTCGTTACCATGGCCAGAAAAGATGCCAGAAAACCTCAGTTAAACCCAAAGAGAGCTGGATAAACCCTCTAACCTCTGCACGGGCCTAAAACTGAGACCTGAAACCAGCCCATCCAAACACCTGTAGCACCTGTGACACCTGTGACACCAGTAAGACCTGACGCCACTGAACCAAACTGCCAAGCTCGGTAACCAGGTACATCACAGATGATGGAGGACATGCAAATCAGATCCAAACCCAGACTAAGATACAACAAAATGAAGTTTTTAAAGGGGTGAACAGAGCATATCCTACCTGCTGCTGAGGGTACTGCATCCCTCCCATCCCCATTTGCCCTCTGCCAGGCATCCCCATCGGGTATCTGTGGGGCGAGGGGGTGCCGTAGGGCTGGCCAGGGTATGGCGCCCCCTGCTGCTGCTGGGAGTACGGGTTGTTGCTCATACTGTAGAGCTGAGAGCGCTTCATCGCCATCGGGTCCATGGGCGGCACCTGAGCAAGAGAAATGACTGGATGATGAGTGATTCTGCTGCTGGTGACTGAAACATCTGAACAACCGCTGGATGGACTGAGACGAAACAGTCTGAGAACTGAGAATAAACTGATGTCAGCGCAGATTTAACTGGAGCAGAAGAACATGAGCTATCCAAAAGCCTGAGAGGCCGCGGCAAACTGGAGTCAAGAGTCACGTCTGGGTACGCTTTAATATTCACACACACTGCGTCTGACACACTGACATAATAGTAGGTGAGAGAAGTGACTCAGTGTGAACAGATGTTTCATGGCTGCAGATAAAAATAGAAACCATTTATGGATTTCACACACACACAAAATGATCCAGACATTTAATCCTGTTCTTTCACGTGTTCTTTAAATGCACGAGTAAATAAACAAAAAAGAAAAAAAAAAAAGTGGAGCAGCTCTGGAGCTCTGCCAGGTCCACACAGCTGGGTGTAGTGAGGGAGGAAGATCAAGCTGGAACAGACCTGATCAATAATCCAGATGTGAACAGAAGGGAGGGAAACTTGGGCAACAATGTTCAGTGCAACGTCTGACAGTTTGATTCTCAGATCAGTCATGAAACTCTGATTAAAGCTAAATTATTTCAGTACAACAGTCAGAGCTTGAGATGTTTTGGCTGAGTGGCTCAGAAACTCATCAAATACAAGAAGAAGTTCAAAAAACAGGATCTGACATGAGGATTTACTGTGAGGTGAACCAATCTGAAATGTCCAACAGACAAAGAACTCCTCAAATGACTTATCAAGCTGCTGCTTTGCCCCAGGCTGTGCCTCTTCTGTCTTCACATCACTTTTGAACTAAGCATCTGATTAACTGAGACAAGTTACTGACAATCATTAGAAAACTAAGGAGGTGGTTTATCAGCACTTAATGGTTGTAAAAGCATTTCCAGAATCTTCTAAACATCAAATATTCCACTCGCTGCTCGATAACAAAGACTTTTAACACGTTTTCCAAGTTGTGTTTTCTACAATAACTTCTCTTTGTGCTGTAGAACAAGAAAATCTAAATTGCGTGTGAAAATATTACATCTGATAAATCTAAACTTAAAAAGACATTTTACTGTCTTAATAACACAAAGCTGCAGAGGAGGGAATTCTTTTTAATCCAGAGAAAACTCTGTCTACAGTCTGACGGTCACAGGTTCAAAGACGTGACAACTTCCTGCTTCTCTTGGTCTCAGGCTGTAGTAACTTTTAGGTTTTGAACTGTTGCTCAGACAAAACATATTTAATAACATCAGCCTGGTCTCTAAGATACTGTGATTAGATATTTCATTTTCACAGTTTTCTGATGTCAGACAGATCAAACAATTAATCAGGGAGTTAAGAGATGAAACTTGGTCAATTAATACATTTGCTTATTGACAGAAAAATAATCAGCAACTATTCTGATAATCAATTAATCGTTTCCTCATTATTAAAGCAAAAAAGAGTGGAAAAGAAAACTCAGAATCAGAATCAGAATAAACTCCACACATACTCTGCTGCTCCGCTGTCATACCTGTTATTAAACTTAACCTCTGCATAGTTCTGGCATTTTTCTCTTTCTAATGGTTAATCAGAAAAAAACGATCAGCTGATTAATCGATAATGAAAATAACCATATGTTGCTGCTAAAGACATCTAGCATCCTTCTCTGTGTTTTCAGTGATCTGTCCCCGCATGAAGCACAGTGACCGGTGACAGGAGTGATGCGCCGGGGGGATGGAGCCTCCTGCAGGCCCGGGCTGCTGTGCCGTGCTGGGGGGCAGCTATAGGAGCATGCTGAATATTTAACTCCAGTGTTATGCCGGTGGTAATGGGCACATGGCTAATCTGCATGTGTGAAGGTCAGGGCTCTTGTGTGGCGATGGGGCCATAATGGGCTCCAAGCCAAACAAAGCTCAGGCCAGGCCAAATGCTTAGAGGAGCGGCCTCAGCAGCAGCTCACACCGCTGATAAAGATCCTCTACACACGGTGATCTACTGTTTAACAAAAGTCACAACTTAACGGGCCATGACACCTCGGTTTACCTCAAAAGAGATAATTAGCATATATGAGGCACCTGGAAGGTGTCGGGGTTGAATGGAGCTGTCAGGAAGCTAACTGTCAGATCCTGTCACTAAATCCCAGAGTCCCCAGACTTTATTTAACGATATAACAGCAGATGATACCGTGTAACAGTGCCTACATCGGCGGGTTGATTACATACATATACGCAGCCTCTGCAGGCCTGTGCGGCTCGGTTAACGACAGCTAACATGCTAATGTTAGCTTAGCATAGCAAGCTAAAAACGGAGTCACCTTGGACACAGAACCAAAACCATGACTTTACCAACTACTGTTAACTCCTGTGATGTTTATATAGCAATGCCTCTGTAACTACTTAATTAAAGACGAGGCTTTGTTTGTTTAACAGTCAAAATGCCCAACAATGAGAGTCGGACTGTGTAAATGAAGTCTATCCGCAGTGGAAATAAAAAACACACCTAGCTCAGCAGCTAACTGATGTTAGCTATTTGCGTTAGCATAGCGGCTAAATGGCAGGTTAGCCGGAACAAGACGACTGTCTGATTGTCCAAGTCCGTTTATCACCAAACAAAAAGGTGTTACTCACCTGGGACCTGCCGCTGCTCTGTCCGTTATTCCCTGGACTCATAGCCGGGTGGTTTCTTTGTTGTCCTCCCCAGCCGTGAGCAGCCGAACCGTACTGGGAGCCCATGTCTTTAGCCAGCCCCATGCTAGGCTGCTGCTGTGCAGAGGGATTATTATAGTCCGGATATCCACCTCCATAACCCCGCATCATCGGGCTCGGCGACGTCAATAACTGGTTCAAAGTTGGCGTAGCCCCGGACGGGTGCTGCTGCTGCTGCCCCTGCCCAGGAAATCGCTGAAATCCTCCGCTGTTGGCGCTACCGCCTCCACCTCCAGCCGGGGAGCTGGTAGCAGCCATAGCCGCTTTGCTAAGGTTAGCTGCGGCCGAGCTGCCGCTGCCCGAGCCCATCAGGTTGTTCCCCTGGCGTGAGGGACTCATCATGCCTCCGTATCCACTTGTCCCGTAGCCGGGTCGATAGTTCGGGTAGTGGTTGTACGGGCTGTTGTTGTTGTAGCCTTCGTGGGAGTTCTGAACCTGATCCATGGTGTTGTGTACCGAGAGCGCCGCTGTTACCCCAGTCCCTGGGCTTTGTTGTCCGCCATGTTGATCAAAGCAAGGCCCTCCTCTTCCATTCCCATAATAATGATTAAACTCGGAGCTGGTCCCACTTGGAGGAGGGTTGTTGGTGGTGGTGGTGTTGGTGGCTGATCCCAGGCTGGCATCCATCCGCTCCTCCTCCTCCTCCTCACTCCTGTTCAGCTGGTGTTGGTGATGGCGCTCCTCTGCTCGGCTGTTCCCCACCAGGAGGATGTTTTCTTCTCCTCCATGGTGTTGTCGGTTCCCGCTGCTCTCTCCCTGCCCCCGTTGGTTGTTGTTGTTGTTGTTGTTGTTGTTGTTTTGCCTCTGGTGGTGCTGCTGCTGCTGGATAAAGTGGCTGAACGGCGGAGGTGTGTGGTGGGGTGACGATGATGATGATGGGGGAGGAGGAGGAGGTCCAGTACCACCTCCAGCAGCAGGAGCAGCTCCGCCACTGCCGCCAAGGTTTTTCACTTCATGCCGACCGAGCATCCCCGTTTCCTTGTCGGTCACAGTAGAAACGGACTGCGGCCTTCTGTTCCCGCCTTGTGTCGGTGTTTCAGATCCTCCGGCGGTGGTGGTTCTGTCCCCTGGAGCCCGGATCGGACCAGGATGTCCATCTACGTTATTCATGCTGTGGACTCCAGCTGATGATGCAGCTCCAGCAGGACCACCAGTTCTCCCAGTTTAAAGGTGGAAATCTCTGGAAAACATCAACGACTTCTTATCACTGTCTGACACCGGGGGGAACGCCACTTGCGTGGCCATGGTCAGGTGCACATGTCCCGGGGAGTCAGCCCGGTCATCGCAGTGGACAGGGAGACGGCACCGCGGAAAAGTGGAGGAAAACCTGACACACAAACTTAACTTAATGCTTCACATATTATTTTCCCTGGAAGTAATGTCTCTAGTGTCTTTGACTCACTTGTTTATTGTCTGGTCAGTGAGAGGTTATCATACGTTCATACTGTAGCTCATATGGACACATATTGTGCTCAGTGTCCTGCTCTCAGTGTCCTGCTCTCGGTGTCCTGCACTCGGTGTCCTCCTCTCCAGTTTTAACTGCTGTCCCTGGCTCCTAACGTCCTCTTTAAATTTCACAGTCTGATAAACAGACTGATAAAATGGGACATTTTACAGTTTAAACCTCAGACCTCCCACACGTTTCTCCAGGCTGCACTGAACAGATATTCTGCATATAAACGTCATACAGTCCCTGCAAACGCATTACACCGTAACATGAGACAGACCGAAAGTCTCCACAGGACCATTATACTGATGATATTTTCTGAGAGTGTTAAAGTCTCAGGATTCTCAGGTATGAAGACATTCACCATGTTGTGCCTGTCCTACCCTTTAACACCTCCACACACCTGGCCAGTCACTGCATGAGGCCACATTCAAACCAGCTTTAACTCTGCATGAAAAAACAAAAAGGCCCCACCTTCATTTGACTGTGATAACAACCAGCGTTGTACAGTCCTGTCTCAGAGCTTCATAAACCTCTGTGAAGTGTCTGGTGTCAGATGAACCTTCGAACTCATGGATCTATACGTGACCTGTGTGATGTGGTCGGATCACACCTCGTACGAACGGGTGTGAAACGAAGGAGAACATGATGGAAATCTGACATTTCTGTTCGATGTGTTCAGTTTCCTCTCTTCATGCTTCACGTACATCAGGAGGAGGATGGAGACGTACTCCTCCGTGTTCTGCTCTGAACAGAATCTCTACAACGAGCAGTCAAACAGGGAGCGACTGGCTTTGACTGTATTCAGGACATAAATAATAATGAGGTTAGCTGGTGTCACAGATTAGATGAAATTCATTGCAGTCACAATACATAAAGGCCGGTAACATTACAGCAGAATTACACAGACAGAAAGAGAAGTCGTGCCCACACAGGAGAGAGCACACTGAGCTGTGTTTGTGTTTGTGCAGGGGACCCAGCAGGGACCTCCCACAGCAGCACTGGAAACAGCCCAGTCAAGTCAAGCAGGGAAACTGGGTCAGAAAGCAGCAGCAGCAGCTCTCAGAAAGCCGCTGATGAAAACACAGTGTTCTGCTGTGCTGCTGAAAACACCACGCACCCGCACTGAATGATGTTCAGGCGCGTTCACAATCAGGGTCAGACTGATTTATGGAGCCCAAACTGGTCTCGAGACCAGTCCTCAGTCCCAGATCACATATTCCCACACCCTGAGTTCACAGCGCTCCAGTCCCCTGTTCTTCTTTCCCTTCTTTCCTCAGTGTATTTTCTCATTGACGATTTCTGTCATAGCATAGTATGATTAGATGATATGACTGGGATCAACAGATCAGCTCCACATACAAAGACAGAAACCAATGATCATCAGAACCAAATGTCAGTCATTGTTCTGTCAAAGCTCTGTGACGATACCTCTGTTAACCTGTAATTTAAATTAACTCTTTCATTCTGTGTTTGAATTTGTTTAAACAGAAACCTGGAGACGACAGGACCTGTTTTTCTTCATGTATGTTGCCTGAAGCAGCAGCAGCAACTGGAAACCAGTGGAAAATAGCAGCATGCTGCCCTCTGCTGGTGTTGCTCCAGTCCAGTTCAAATAAATCCACTGTCCCAGTAAATCTGAGCTGATGGACTTTATAACTGACCAGATGTTAGACTGATCCAGAGACTATTCACATTATTCACAAAAAGACCTTTCCAGGACCTGCTGGTCACATTTCTCTCTGTGCTTGTCTTTTGTTATTTTTATTGTTTTACTGTCTGTCTGTCTGTTTGTTTGTGCAGTATTTTGGTGATTAAACTTTGGATTATTTGCTTACAGGCTCCACTCACATTCATCTGTTCATTGACACTAGTTTATTCCATGAGTTGGAAATGACCCTGGATAATGTCAGATTCATCTCAGGGCAAATCTTTGTCAGTTATGACGTGTAAATAAAGAAAGTTCAAAACTCATTCACCAACATGTGAAAGTGAGTGTACCAGTACGTTTATGTGGTTTTAGTTGACCAGGCAGCAGCGACACCTTTGAACTACGTGTCTGCAGATCTTGTTTTCTCTGGGTTTGTAGGTTTCTGAGGGTAAAAGGACCAAAGCACCTTCGCTGGTTTAAACCTTATTTCTTTGGAATAAAAACACACTGACAAAATAAATATAAACTGTGGTGTAATCTGATAACTCAGTACTAAGTCCTACAATCCAAAGACATTAAATCCTGAGTTGTACTGTAAACATCTCAACTCTACTATGTACTTTTCAATTAATGTCCAAATAGTCGAGAGTCAACATTTATTCTTCCCACTGGCCACCAACTACCAGCTGTGGCCAGTGGGAGGCGCTGTGACCCTGTGATCTGAATCAGAGTGAGACCTTTCTGAATTTAACATGATTAAATGTTTATTTGCATCATTTTTAATGACCCATTTCTCATAACATGCAAATGAATGAACAGAACCTGCAGAAGGTGCATGCTAACCTCTCAGTCTGTTTCAGTTATTACCACAGTAGAAAGATAAGAAAAATATTTGTGATGAAACTGGGCCACTTACAAAGTGTTTTACTGACACTTGGCAGTAGCAACAGAAAAGCTAATGGCGAGCGGCTTTCCACTTGAGGAAGTCTTCTCCAAAGCTGAGGAGGTGCCTCAGGGTGCTCAGGATCAAAACATCAGCGTCATCACTGAGCTCGATTTCTTCGTGGTAGTTCTTGATGGGAAAGATGCAGTTCATGGGGATTCCCGTATCTTTACTGAACTCCTCCATCTACATTTAAAAAAATCACAACATCTCAGTTCATAAATTCCAGCTCAGAGACAAACGAGCGTTTTAAGTTCACAGCTGATCGCTAAACTTTCAGCTGTGGTTCAAAGTGTGTGTAAACTTTAAATTACAGATAAAAACACACCTTCTCCTTCAGGCGCTTGCTCCTGTAGATGTTCTTTAAATCTTTCCCGACCTCTGGACAAGCCTTATCCACTTTGGTGAGAATGGCCACTTGAGGAATCCCTGCCAGGACACGAGGAGAAACCACCGAGTGCATTAATGACCTGACTGTAAGTCACACAGTGTCAAACTGAGCCCAGCTGCTGTTTTCTGACGGAAGGAAAGTACAAACCGACCCACAGTGAGCGAGTGTCTGATGCTCACAGGTGTCTGAGTGTGATTTCACTTCACAATGATGTTTTTTAAAAAGTGCTCTCACCCAGGTGACTGGCTTCCAACCTGATGTCCCGGATTTTCTGCACAGTTTTGTCTTTCAGCGGCTCTAAGGTGTCCGCAGGAACAACACAAACCAGAACCTGCACTTGGTCGTTGACAGATGGAGATTTGTTGTAAAACCTATCCTCCTTAGAAAGTTTAGATTTAGGATTGAACTGGAAAACAAGACAGAAACTTAGAGTGGAGACACTTCAGAAAAACGATCCCATGGTTTCTTTTGTTCCTGGATAATGTCAGAGTCTAACAGATGCTGTACCTTGTAACCGTCCTTCACATGTCCCATCAATGCCAGCTTGATGTCGTCCACCTGGAAACCTTCGGTTGAATCCAAGCCCATAATGTCATTGAAGACAAAAGGGTAAAAGGTCTTGGGCCTTTCTTTCTGGATCTTGTAGGTTATGTACTGTGAACCACAAACGGAGATTCATCACAATCAGGAGCTGAGAACTCACTGCTAACATACAACAGACTGTACTCAGAAGCTCTGCTTCACACCATCACACTGAGGAAGGAAACAAGATACTTTGATTCTCAGCTGCCAGTTTATTAGGACATGGAGCTCAGACCAAGTCAGTCTAATACAACAGGCCTGTAATGAATGGTCCTTCACCTCATCAGCTACACCCTCAGCCTGCAGTATATTAACATCAGTCCTTGGTTCCATCCTTCAGCAGATCATCAGTTCACTCTGCTCGTACTGTGTGGTAGATTCTTCATGTGTTGTTCCTCGTGTTTATTCTAGTTTCTCCTGTGCTTCAGCTTCACCTGCTGCTGTTCCTCCACCTTCTCACTACATTCAATGCGTCTCTGTTGTTTGAGTCAGTCCACAGTCTCACACCACGTCCCACATTAAGGACATTACTCTTATTAGAAATAAACTGCATTTGACTTTAGTCCAGCTGTCTCCATCACACAAGGCTCAGACTAAGGATTCAACTGCACAACTCAACAAATACTCAGAGAACGTAAAGCAAAGACTGGTATATTTCAGGCAAGGGTCGGTACACAAAAAGGCAATAGCAATAGGAAGAGACGTCCAAAACATTAGGCAGGCCACAGAGCGAAGGTCAGCACACACTAAGGTCAATAAAAAAGAAACAGGCAGGAACACATGAGTCAACGATGACGATGATCTGGCACAGACAACAGGTGCAACACATTAGGGCAGAGCAGGTAATCAAACAGGTGGGAAACACAGGAAGGCAGGAAGTAAATCTAAGAAGAGACAGAAGGTTAGTACTTACAAAATAAAACAGGAAAACATGAAACAACCAGTGCTTTTTGGTTCTTTAACTTCAAAAAGTTCAGACACACACACACAGACACACACACACACACACACACCACTAAGTAGAATATTCTTGATCTTCTTCATACCTCTGTGGTGAAAGAGTCATGAGAGACATTATCCACCAAAGCCTGTACGTATATTCGGCCAAGTAAGACACTTTGGACCGAGTTGATGAAACTGGACTTTCCAACTCCAACTGGTCCATGAAGAAGAATCCTGATCTGCTGACCCTTAGTCTGAGGTTTGAAGTTGTTCACAGCCTGCAGAGCCCCCTGTCTGTCACTGCTCAGGAAACAACACATCACACTTCAGACTAAAAACCAACACAACACACAACAACTGAGTCACTAACTCAGATATTACTGAGACCAAACAAGACAGAAAAATCAGACTCATGGTGTTTTTACACTTTTCTGTCACAGACATTTAAAAATTTCACCTTCAGGTTTCAAACACTCACCTCCAGTTTATTTCCCTCCATGGTTCATCGAGAACTGACGGGTAGAAGATGAGTGTTAAAGAAATAAACTCGATTTCAATGTGTGATTTTTCAGTGAATGGATGGTTTAGTTCTGAAGTGAACTTACGTGGAGGTTCAGGTTCAGGTTTAGAGTCGCCGTTTCCCATGTCTGGAAAGTAAAACATTTACTCTGATCATGTTTTTATTTATTTATTTATTTATATTAATTCCAGACAGCAGTGTTCCATCAGCATTTTACATCTCATGTACACTGTATGTTTATATGTAAGTATTTTTTCCCTTCTATCCATATTTTTACTCCCTTCCTTTTTCTCCACGTGTAGAAAAACACAGAACGTAGTCTTATGAACAGTGAACATGTAAATTTTGTAGTGAGAATCAAGGGAGTCTGTAAGACACAGTACTTTTACTGGATAAAATCTGCTCTCAATGGTGATACAAAACCAACCCAGTTTTTCCATAAATTCCTAAATTTACCTGATTCTATTCTTGCAGCCCAGAAAGCCTTTTCCATCATATAAATGTTACGCATTACTTCGACCCAATCCTCCATTTTAGGTGCCTCTGTTTTCAGCTACTCCCCAGTGATGGCTTTTTTACCTGCCACATTATTCTGAATAACTTCAAGAGCAGCAGCTTTAGAAACGTCTGCCAGTCCTGATCTGTCATTAGACTGTTTCTCTCCCATAGATCTCGCTGAGTTGACTTCAGTAGTTACTAAATCTAAACCATCAAAATTTCACTTGGATCCTATCCCAACCAGACTTCTCAAAGATGTTTTGTCTTTAATTGGCACTTCCATATTAGATCAGATAAATCTCTCTCTGGTAACAGGATATGTTCCACAGGCTTTTAAGGCTGCAGTTATCAAACCTCTACTTAGAAAGTCTTCTCTGGATTCAGCTACCAGTGCCAGGGTAGTGCTAGCTACTTCTAAAATTCTTGAAAAGGCTGTTGCAGCTCAGCTGTGTGACCATCTACATAGGAACGGTTTGTTTGAAGTTCTTCAGTCAGGATTCAGAGTTCATCATAGCACAGAAACAGCACTGGTGAAAGTTACCAACGACCTTCTCATAGCATCAATCAAAGCGACAATGGACTCGTCTCTATACTTGTCCTCCTAGACCTTAGTGTTGCATTTGACACCATTGATCATAATATCCTATTGGAAAGATTGGAACATGTTATTCTGATTAAAGGAACAGCACTAGGCTGGTTTAAATCATATCTATCAGATAGATACCAGTTTGTTCATGTTAATGATGATCCCTTCATTTATACCAGAGTTAGTCATGGAGTTCCACAGGGTTCTGTGCTTGGACCGATATTGTTCACATTATACATGCTTCCCCTAGGCAATATTATCAGGAAGCATGGAATAAATTTCCATTGCTATGCAGATGATACCCATACATCATATATGTGCAATATCGGTAAGATCAGGAACATTCTGTCTCAGAGAGATGCTGAAAAACTAGTCCATGCATTTGTTACTTACTACTTATTAAATCTTAAACCTCCATCAACAGCCTACCTTTGCTGAGCTGGATCAGAGAGAAAGAGTCTGTGTCCAGTGATGTCGACAGTCACCAGCAGAATGACTCAAGTGTTTTCTATCTGCAGAATGAAATCATCCTTCTTCTAATGGTTTTACTTTCACTTTCTTGAAACATGGTTTCACAGAACTTTCTGGTCAATGTGCTGTTAGAGGCATTATCCACCCAAAGCCTGTGGACACATTCTGCCATTTAAGACACTTTGGACAGAGCTGATGAAACTGGACTGTTCAGCTGCAAAAACCATAACGTAACAGTGTCAGTTGATTTTTCAGTGAATGAATGGTTTAGCTCTGAAGTGAACTTAGCTGGAGGTTCTTCAACAGGTCTGGAAGTGTTTCCTCTCATTGCTGGAAAATGAAACATTTCCTCTGATCATGTTTAAAGAAACCAGTAAACAATAACCTGTTTTACAAGCATCAGCAAACTAAACCATAAATCTGACCCAAACACCATGGAACCGTCCCACCTTTGGCGAACTGGATCAGAGAGAAAGAGTCTGAGCTTCACAACTGATCTTTACAAGCAGGTGTATACATGAAATAAACCTGTATTTTTCTGACCACACAACATTTTCAACACACACTACGATGTGTACGGAAACCCTGAGAGTAAATTCTTTGTCCAGGTGAGGTGTTAAAGAGAGAGCAACAAAGTCAATATCCAGAACAGGTGGTGGTGGAGGATAGGTGGGTCAAGTCTAATTTTATTTATTTTTATTTTAAATCTCACTCAGCCGACTTCCTTAAGTCTCTCTGGCAGAAAGACTTCACTGATTAAAAGACATTTTGAGCCATGACATGACAGTAATGTTACGTAACTTGTGGCAACAAGAGACAAACCGTACGTTTTAGAGAAGCACGTGTGCAGTCTCAGCTGCCTGAGGACACTGTACCACTCTGACTCCAGTATCTCATCAAGGAAGCAACACCTAAAAAGACTGAGCAGCTAAAGAGACTGAGCTGTAGCAGTGGCCCAGCTGAGCTACTGGATCCAACCATGGGAAGCTGAAAGGCCGGCAGGCCTCAGCAATGGGACGGACAGGAGCAGATATCAGCCTTCATCTAACTTCTGCATCCAGAGCAGCTAATGACAATGAATATTTAAATGTTTGGACTTTTCTGCTTTCAGCTTTATCAGTCACATAACAAAAAAGAAAAACAAAAAAATAAAACGCAACAAGTCAAACTCATCCGCGATGGAGAAGAAACCCAAACTCAAATCCAAAGAAAACTCTAAAGTCCTTAAGACAGCATGTACAAACAGGATCAGACTCAAGAAAACACTGGTACAACACAGACTGGGACACAGACAAACTGACAAGGAGACAGGGGAACAACTGGACTTATATACGCTAGGGCTAACTGACAACAGGTGACACAAATCAGGGTGGGGCAGATGATCAACAACGGAGGGAAACAGGACAAAGACAGGAAATGACTACTAAAAGTACCGATTGTGTGTGTGACTGGGTCAGGTCCATAGATGAAGGCTCTTGTCAGCTGGACTAGACTCTGAAATGAACATTTCCTCAGCAGCAAAAGTATTCTACAGCTTAACTATCATCCAGCAACTATAACAACTCTTACAACTGGAAGGAAGCCCCAGTGATTTCACTAAGTAATCAGGCCAGAGGGGGGCGCTAGTAAACAGAGAGGGGGAGGGCTTTGAAGATGACGCTCAGCAGCTGGATGAATTTCCTTTGCCTCAGACCAAGTTCTGAGATTAGAATCCTGAACAGATGCTGTGTCATACAGGCTGATCTTTACCACTGTAATGAGAAGGCTGAGAGGGGCTCTTGTACCGGAGTGCCTGGGTCACACCTGGAAGAAACCATGAATACTTCTAGTCCTACTTAGACTTGGACAGAGGTACACTCCAGCCTCCTGTGGTTAAAATGAGTATTACAGCAACTAACAGACACTGAATGACACTGACAATGATTTTGACAGTATCAAGTATCAGCTACTGCCCCCATAATATCATTAATTACTATTATTAGTCCTATTATTAGTCTTACTCTCATTTGTAAGACTATAATAAAGGTGCATCTTATCTTATCTTAATTTGTTTTACTGTTGCTATTGTTTTATCATTGTATTATTATTATTAGTCCTTGAACCCACAGAGACCCACACACACCAACACACACACCCACACCCACACCCACACACACACACACACAAATAGACCCACAAAAAGGAAAAAGGAGGCAGTCTGATAACATCAGGGGGTTATTTGTCATAAAACACAGCACAGCTCTGAGTGTAAAGTGGAGTCAGCATTTAATTATCAGGATCTGCACTAAACTCTACAAACTCCGATCTCAGAGCCATAAGTATGTCCGATTTTTTTAATATCAGGATCCAAACATTATTTCCTGAGGAGCTGATGAAACGCTCATCTCACACTGTAAATCAGTACTTTTTGTGTAATCCTGCTGACAAGCAAGCACACAAACAAATGAACAAAAAGACACAGGTGAAAACATGACCTCCTAGGTAATAAAAGTAAAAAATGTCAACACACTGACTTCGCACTTCTAAAAAGAAACTTAACATCACAGAAACCACAGAGACTAAACATCTAAACTAATCTGTGCTTCAATTTAAAATTGAAAAACTGCCTCAGCATTTAGTATGGTGATTTTTTGTTGAGGAAGTCGTTTCCACAGTCGACGATGAGCTTCAGTGTGCTGAGGATGAGAGTGTCAATGTCATCGTTGAGGATGGTTTCTGAATGGTAGTTCTTGACAGGGAAGATGCAGTCTAGTGGAATTCCCACATCAGCACTGAACTTCTGTATCTACGTTTAAAAATCACAGCAACTCGGTTCATAAATTATAACGCAGACACTGAAAATGATTTTGACAGAATCAAATTATATTCCATGATGTACCTTTTCCTGCAGCACTTTGCTCTTGTAGACATTCCTCACATTTTTCTTGGTCTCAGGACAGGCCTCGTCAATTTTGGTGAGAATGGCCACTTGAGGAATCCCTGCCAGGAGGACACATAAACTCTGACTGTGAACACATTACATCTGACATATAGTCAAACTGAGCACAGCTGATGTTCTCTGTGAGGATGGACAAACCACAGGAAACCTGTGGGAAGTGCTGCATGCTTTGTTCCGCATTAAGACATTTTTTTTCATGAATCTCACTGTGGAAATAAAGATGATCATTTCTGCTCTCACCCAGTTCACTGGCTTCATCTCTGAGGTCCTGCAGTGTCATCAGAACTTCATCTGGCATCAGAGATATTTTGTTGGCATCAATGACAGAAACCAGAACATGCACTTTGTCATTGGGGCCTGGGGACTTGTTGTAGAACCGATTATCCTTTGATAACTTGCACTCAGGGTTGAACTGAAAAACAAAGTCTGGTTTAGTTAAATGATGAAAAACAGATCACTACAGGTTTCTCTTTTAACTAAATAAAAATGCAGTAACTCTACCGTGTAACCATCTTTCACGTGTCCCTTCATCACCCGTTTGACATCTTTCACATGGATTCTCCTGTTTCTTCTGGTGACGTGTTTCACGCCCATCATGTCATTTAAGACAAAAGGGTAAAAGGTGTCTGCGGTTCCCTTTTGGATCTTGTAGGTATTGTACTGTAAAACATGTGGAGAATTCAGAGTCAGGTCAGGTCTGCAGCAACAGGTTTAACCTGTTGCTGCAGGTGCTTCTGCTCAGAACTACATTAACATTAACTGTGAACAAAACATGAGCAAACAGAGACATAACAATATCTGTCTGAAGTACAGGAAACTGAAGTAGGGTAGAAATTCCTCTCAGCCCTTAAATGCTGATTCATATGTCCTGATTTTAAAGTCATAAAATTATAACAGTTAAAAAACACATTCTCATTGTTCTATGGTAGCAATAAACCATTTGGAGGCTTTAAAGGTTTAAAATGTGAGATTAAGCTGGTTTAAGTTGGTTTGGAGATACCAGTCTGATGTGGAATAGATACCAGAGAACAGATTTCCTGCTCATCATATCAACACAATCAAACTTTTCTCATACCTTTTTGGTGAAACAACCATGAGAGACATTATCCACCAAAGCCAGTTTGTACATTCGGCCAAGTAAGACACTTTGGACCGAGTTGATGAAACTGGACTTTCCAGCTCCAACTGGTCCATGAAGAAGAATCCTGATCTGCTGATCCTCAGTCTGAGGTCTGAAGTTGTTCACAGCCTGCAGAGCCCCCTGTCTGTCACTGCTCAGGAAACAACACATCACACTTCAGACTAAAAACCAACACAACACACAACAACTGAGTCACTAACTCAGATGTTACTGAGACCAAACAAGACAGAAAAATCAGACTCATGGTGTTTTTACACTTTTCTGTCACAGACATTTAAAAATTTCACCTTCAGGTTTCAAACACTCACCTCCAGTTTATTTCCCTCCATGGTTCATCGAGAACTGACGGGTAGAAGATGAGTGTTAAAGAAATAAACTCAAATTCAGTGTGTGATTTTTCAGTGAATGGATGGTTTAGTTCTGAAGTGAACTTACGTGGAGTTTCAGGTTTAGGTTTAGGTTCAGGTTTAGGTTTAGAGCTGAAGAGTCCCATGTCTGGAAAGTAAAACATTTACTCTGATCATATTTATAGAAATCACTTTGTTTCTGCCTTAAACCAACGTGAATTAACACATTAAATGCTGAGTAAAGAAAACTACAACATTCAACATCATATTACTCTGAAGATAAATACAGTAACTTTGCACAAGTTTCTATTCATGATTCATTTTTCTGTAACAGCAAACAAAGCATCTAAATCTTAAACCTCCATCAACATCCTACCTTTGCTGAACTGGATCAGAGAGAAAGAGTCTGAGTCCGGGGATGTTGACAGTCACCAGCAGAATGACTCAGGTGTTTTCTATCTGAAGAATGAAATGATTCTCTAATGGTTTCACTTTCACTTTCATGAAACACGTGATTTCACAGAACTGGTCAATGTGCTGTTAGAGGAAATTATCCACCACATTCTGACATGTAAGACACTTTGGACAGAGCTGATGAAACTGGACTGTCCAGCTCCACTGGGGTTTCCTAGTGTCACAGCTGTAATGTTTTTTAATGTTCTGTAGGTGGGCATTAGTTGAGGGAGCTTAATTTTGAATCTATTCTTTACCTCTGCACCCTGTTTATGATAGGCAGCTGCCAAACAACTGCCTGTCACAGTGAGACTGGTTTGGCTGTGACTGTCACACTCAAAGCCAGTGTTATATTTCATGGAACAACAAGAGAGAAAGGGGAGAGGAGGCAGCCGCAGCGCTGACACACAGCGACTGTAGTACAGCGTTTGTGCAAAACTGCAGAAAAAGTGTAGGCGTTGAACCCTATCACCGGGAAAACCACGTCCCCCACAGGTGCGACGCCCATGCCTGCTGCTGTAGGTAACAGCACACCTACAGCAACATCAGCGACCCACTGACTCTGTGAAACACAGCAAAACTCCTGTTTACACAGCTGTCAGGCAGAAACAGAGAAACCTCCACATCTGTGAGTGAAATCATGGGAGCCCAGAGAAGGTTTCAGTCCACATGTTTTATTTGCTAACAGAGAAAATCAGTGATCATTTTATAACCCACAGGTGAGACTGACAGGTCACCTCGAAGGACACTTCACCCACCCAGTGTGCACAGACTCTGTGGAGTCTCTGGTCTCCATAAGGCTTTGAGCAGCATCCTGACAATGACTCGATGTCCTTCTCATACAGCTGAACCAGGGTGGTGGAGGGGTGTGTGTGAGTGTGCGCCCAGCCGTGGTGAGAGGATAATGGGAAAGCAAAGAGCATCATTACCTCTCTCCACGCTGCTGTGAACCTCACGCCTCCCCACAGACCGTCGGGAAAGGACGGAGCGGACGCCGTCGTTTTGACGCTTTGGATCTGGACTCGTTTTAACCTCTGACTACACCGTGAGTTTAAAAAGCTCGACAGCGTTTTCATTGCTTCAGTCGCTGTCATTCCGACTGCAGCTTTCACTAAAACAAACAGTGAAACATGCACAGACGCAACACAAGGCCCCGGCCGAGCTGGAAAGGTGACCTCAGGTTGGGTTTGCCTGTTCACCTTCGGTCACCATGGCTGTAACAGAAGTCTCATGCAGAAACAACATCAGGGAGTGTAGATGTTTTCTTTTAGTAAATCAGATTCCACATGACCTCTTTCATGTATGAAACTTAAAACTAGTTTCAGGATCTCTAAACCAAATCTTTTAATCAGAGTCTTATAAAGTTTTAATTTTCTCTGCTCTTTGTATATTTTTTTCATTCATTTCATTTGAGGAATTGTAATCATCTTAAATTCTAATTCTAATTTCTTTGCCATTATGCTTGCGTGGTGGGTGGGTTTGGGAGGGGGGTGTCCCGGCCCCAGAAAGCTTTGGGCCGGCCCTGTGTGAGCAGACAGCACCTACAGCTGGAACATGATGGCTGTTCTTTCTTCTTTTATGATGAGCAGGTTCAGCTCTTTCTTTTTTTTTTTGCCTTCAGGCCTTTGGTTTGGGAAAGCTGCGGCAGGTTTTAAAGGATTTACAGCGTTTGGTGTCTGTGCAGTTTATTTTTTCCAACACGAGTCCACATCCTTTGCTTTCCGTCTCATGTCTGAGACATTCAGCTGAATCCACAATCTGTCGTTTCCAACGTTTGGTAATTATTTCCCCTCAATCACACCTCCCCCAGCCCACCTCCCCCTCACCTCGAGCCAGAGAGTCTCAGCTGAAAACTCCACATTTCACCGCTCAGCCCTGAGGACTAAACATACTCCTGGAGGCTGTAGCTGTCCTTGATGTCTTTTGGAGGGAGTTTGGAAGGAGACGAGTACAGCCTCTGCTCCTGCTGCTGTTTGGGTTTCTCCTGCAGAGCTTTCTCCTGCTTCACCTCGTCCATCTGCAGCTGGACAGTTTTGTTTTGCCATTTTTTCGTCCGTTCACGCTCCGTCTGCAGCCCCCGCCTTCGCTGCTCATCTTGGTACAACACGAATCTGTCAGGGTCGGCGGAGGAAGTGTTGTCCGGTCGTCTTGTTCTTTTTCCGGGACACGACAAACAAAAAATGACTCCTCCAGCCAGGAGGAAGCCAGCGGAGATAAACGTTACACATAGAGCTCCTCCAGGCTGATATTTACTGCTGTCCGGCAGGTCCGTGGTCAGGAAGGCGGTGATGACTTCGTTGGTGAACCAGGACGCAGGGACCAGGCAGAGGAAGCTGGCCAGGACGAAGCAGCCCCCTGCAGCAATGGCTGTGTGCCCCTTCGCTCGGTGGCTGCCCCCCCAGCGGGTACATTTGAGCCCCAGGGAGGCGAGGCAGAGTCCAAATGACGCCACCATGCAGGACAGAACCATGGCGGCCCGTGTGGTCTGCAGATACGCCGGCAGTGACAGAACTGAATTCTTCATGGTGCAGCTGAAGACGCCGGAGCTGTACCAGACGCAGTCCATCCACAGACCCTGCATCTGCGAGATGGGGGTCATGACGCTGGACCAGACGTTGATGCTCACCTTCCAGTTGGGTAGCAGAGTGGCTACGGTGGCGCCGAGGACTCCCAGGAGCGCCAGGGCGAACGCCAGGATCTGAATGGCGGCGGACAACATGGCTCAGCCCCCCGTCCAGCTCTGGTCCCTGTTGGCACGGTGGCGTCCCCGGCAGGTCCTGACAGCAGATAATTCCTCAGCACAGGCTCCAGCGAGCTGCAACCAGAGGAGAAATGAGAATGGAAGTGAGCGCGGGAGCGTGACGGACGCACAGCTGAGGCTGCTGATGGGAAAACCTTTCTCTCTCAGTTTGATTTCTGTTTTGGGGGGCGACCATGTGTGAGCACGATGATTGCCTGCATTAGTTACTCTGCAGCTGATGTGGTGATCGTTGACACTCAATTATGTCCCTTTAAAGCTGCAGCGTCCGTCGGCTCTGAGCTGATCCACTGCAAGAAACACGACCGCAGAGTGAAAACTCAAAGCTCCGTCAGAAGGAAGTTATTTCCTCTCGTTTATTCAAACCTGATCCACTGACAGAGTCAAACATCTGCAACAACAGGAGAAATGAAGTGAAGTTGAAAACTGGAGTCTTACCTGTGTTGTGTCTTTGTCAGCGTCTCCTGAAGTGAGTCCTGAGGACGGAGCAGAGAGAAGCAGTGTGAATGAAAACACAGGGTGTGTGGGTTAACAGCCTCTAACTACCCCTCTGCCTGCTGTCTCCTTGGCAACTGTACATACAGTTTCATCCCAGTCTGCGTCCTGGAAAAGATGCACCAGGCGTCCTTTCTTTTTTTTCCTGCAATCTCGTGGTGAACAGAAGAAACCTTCGTACAAACAAAACTGAACGGAGTCCGGTTCAGGAAACAGGTTTTTGTTTCTAACCTGAAGGTCACGGGCTCTGCTGAAGGAGCCGCAGAGCAGCGTTCTTATCTGATGAGTTGATGGCGAGGTACGACAGACTCACAACGCCGCAGAAACGCTTCTCTTTGTGGCTTTTGACCACGTGAAACAGCCGTTTACCTGGACGTGTTGGTTTGGATCACTGACGTTGGGTGACACTGCTCAGATTTAGTTTTTTGCCTGGATTTCTGAGACACAGTCACAGAAAGAGTTTTACAAGCATCTGAAAAATGCGGCACTGTCTCTCAAACATCGTAAGCATGAAGGTAAAAGCTCATTACTGATCATTTCTGCTGGTCAGAGCCCTTCGCTTTCAGAAACAGTCAAGTTCAGGCGAGTGACAGGATCATTCGTGCTTTTAGAACAATCAGCGTGCACCATCGGGTCATTTCGTCCGCGTTTGGTGATAAAACCGCTGAGCTGTTCTTCGTCCAGCTGCAGTGTGAATCAAGGTGTCGCCCGTCATGTGACTGTGTGAAGAATCGCCCACTGCAACACAGTGATAAGCGTCCGCAGCCCACCCACCCGTTCTGTGGTGATGGGACGCAGCAGTCAATCAGTGGCAGCCTGTTATTACCATAATCCTCCAGTCTGGGTCTTATCAGCCTCAGACCTGCACAGACACGAGCCGCTTCCACCAAACTGCAAACAATAAACACACGTTTTCTCCCTCGGCTTCACCAAGCTGCTCCTGTGTGGGAAAACACAACGTTTAAGAGAGTGTGGGCGTCATTTCCAGCATCATCACTGCTTAATTAATGTTGTTGTGTTGATATAATAACTCATAACACATAAAAACACAGAATGGATGAGTGTGTTTCCCACCGCAGATACAGAACTATGACGTCATGCTGTACGCCAGACCAGGAGGTACCGTGCGCTTAATGTGGGCAGATTCCTAATGCAGGTTCTGCACTGCGGTCAGATTAAACAGGTTCCCGGGATTTTCCTGCTTGTAACACAACATTTCAGGTTTCGAGCAGTGACTTTACCTTCTGTTACATCTGGTTGGAGGAAGCATCAGCAGAAGTTGTGAAAATAAATTCTTTAGTGAAACTGAAATGCAGCAAATGTACAGTCTGTATTTGTACCTAAGATTTATCATGGGACATTATGAAAAAATCAGATACTGAGATGAAGAAATAATTAAACTAATTAAAAAATAATAATAATAATTAAATTAATAAAAACAATCAAAAACAAAATCAAAAGCGAAGAATAGTCCATGTACGGCGTCCTGAGTGTGCCATCACAGCATTTCACTGTTTATGATCCATCAATAAACGGCTTCACTGAAAAGAACAATTTTCAATTGTTTGATTAAATTTGCTCCGGAGCTGAAGCCAGAGAGAGGTGAGACGTCAGAGTCTGATCGATCAGTGACTGGTGATGAAGCTGAACCAACAATCACACACACGCACACACACACACACACACACACACACACACACACACACACACACACACACACACACACACACACACACACGCACACACACACACACGCACGCACACACACACACACACACACACACACACACAGAAAAAAAGGTACAAAAAGCAAATAAAAACATGTAAAACATTATTTACACCAAACTGTACTTAATAACATAATATAAATATAAATAATTCTATAATTCATAACATTTTGTGTTTCTAAACGATGAAGCTGAACATCAGGTGAGCTGTGTTCATGTTACAGTGTGTAAAGGGCTCAGACGTGTAAAAGCTGCGGTATGCTCCTTTAAGTTGTAGGTGTGCGTAGTGACTCGTGCTGCCGCAGCGTTGGGAGACGCTCAGGTCACGGTGGCGGCGTCTGTCCCACATACTGAACAGAGTGTATTAACATGCAGCCGCTCTGTGGGTCGCCCGCTCAGGTGAAGTGAGGTGGCGGTCTATTAAAACTGGACGCCTGCAGGCCGTCACAGTCCTGCTGCAGAGCACAGAGGACGAACTGACAACAGATCACACATTTCCTGTGTTTCAGCCTGTCCTCAGTCCACCTCGCTCAGCTCAGATATTCTGTCCACTCGTCCTCTGAGGCGACGGCAGCTTTAAACGTGTTTTTACATTCTTGAACGTGGACTCAGACCCTGTCCTCTGAGACCTGAGGTCCCTCTGTCTTTAATCCAATGTGGCAGAAATTAGCTTCACATTAGAGCAGGCAGTTTGACCTCTGACCCCACAGTCTCAGTGCCATAATAGTTTGGAGCTGAATCAAACCATCAGACAGAGACCCCCCCCCCCCCCGCCCCGCCCCCACCCCCTGCCCCCACCCCCCTGCCCCTCCCCCCGAGGCTCCATTAGCCATCAATCAGCAAAGAGACAGGAATATAAATGAACTGCTTTATCTCTCTCTCACACACACGCTCTCTCTCTCACACACACACACACACACACACACACACACACACACACACACACACACACACACACACACACAGTGTTTACATGTCGGAGCAGAGGTTTTGTTGAGCAGCCTGATGTTCAGAGAGAAAAATTCAGCATCTCTGTTTTTCATTTAACACAAATTTTCAGCTTCATGCTGAGTCTTTGATCGTGGAGCTGGATCAGAACAGATCAACATACTGATCAGATCAGATGAAGATGCGACATTGAGTCGAGAGCACACGGTGAGAGAGTTCCTGCAATAAAGACGAGCACAGGAAGTCAAAGAACACAAAGTGGTTTCTCCTGGCTGCTCTGCAGTGTGTGCATTAGATCTACAGTGGTACGATGTTTCGCATCTCATTAAATGTTTATAAGAAAAAACAAATAAAGACAAAATAAAGAGGCAAAAGTTTGTGTCTCTGGGTTCAGACGCACAGAGACACACACCAGCAGCTCTCAGCCTACGAATGGACGAGACGACAAAAACACATGAACTGAACCTTTAAGAATAAAATCAGAGAGTAAAAGTAAAAACTCACCAGCAGACGGAGAAGTGATGTGTTCATCATCCTGCGGTTACTGTGAGGACACACACACACACAGCAGGGACATGCTTTGTGTCCCTCTCAGGTTGTGTTAACCTGTTCAGCACATTCTTGCTGTTCAAACACAACAACACACTGACTGTAAAGGGCAGCGTTGGACAAACCACAGGTGCTGTGCGTCGTTCTGCATCAGGCAGAGACGGCAGGTGTACGACAGGTGTCATCAGCACGTACAATGATTTCAATGTGTCACAGGTTCAAGGTTTTTCCATAAGAGTTATTTGTTGTAAGTTATTTGTGTCGGAGCATTGTTTGCTTTTATTATTTACCTGTAACCTGTGTTTATTTTCCTTCACACTCAGACACTGTTTCCTGTAGCCGGGGTCACACGTGCTGGCTGTGGCCTGTATGTGTGTGTTATAAAGGGTTTTCTCTGTACAGCAGTAACTGTGGCAACAAGAGCTGGAGTGACTCACCATCTCTCTCTCTCTCTCTCTCTCACACACACACACACACACACTTTTTTTTTTACCTGCTTTTCTTTTTATAAATTTGATTTCTTCAGTGTTCAGTGGTTTGAATCCTCCTGGACACTGAAGTGA
The DNA here is from genome assembly GCF_017976425.1 of Toxotes jaculatrix. Taxonomy (NCBI): domain Eukaryota; kingdom Metazoa; phylum Chordata; class Actinopteri; family Toxotidae; genus Toxotes; species Toxotes jaculatrix. The sequence goes on from NC_054412.1 coordinate 707,489, forward strand.
AGTCAGACTGAAATAAATGATCACATGATCAAACTGACATTTCTGTGCGACCACAGAAAAACCAGCTCCTTTGTTTCTCAGTGTTTTTGTCTGAAGGGAACAAAGAGACTCGCTGCTCGTCTCTGACCACAGACAAAAGCCTGACGAGGCACGTTAACACTTCAGACCGAGAGGACGAGACTGTGAAGCACGAAACTCCCACAGGAAGTGAAGTAAACGTGAAAACGTGAGAGGGTGCAGCGCCATCGATGAGGCGCGAGGCCGCTGGTCAAAAATGTTTGAACCAAATGATGAAACAGTCCGAGACGAGAGGAAACAGGACGAGGGACCGGAGGGAAATCAACCTGACGACACCTGAGACCGAGCTGAACACACACACACACATCTCCACACACATGTTGCTGCAGGAGTGTGTAGCTAACCTACAGCTAACACCTGTACAGTTAGCACCGGCTGCACAAACCCAGCGGGAAAACGTGCAGGGTCAAAATTCACTCCGCTCAGTGTGAGAACACACACCGTCAGTCTGCAGGCAGGCTAGCAGTTTCCCTCAACTTCCAGTCTTTATGCTAAGCTAGGCTAACTATGCTCTGAGTCCAGGTCACACTCATTACATTTTATCAATTAAATACTTTTCCATTTATTGGACTTTTACAGCATCAAATAAAAAGATGTACACAAATATTTAAGAAAATAAATTACCACGTGTTGAAAAATAACTTGAAAAGTTCATTTAAATGCAAACTGTCGTCTTTCTGGTTCAGTCACGAAACTGAAATACACAAAACAAACGTGACAAAACACATAAATACAATATTCAGATGTACAGAGGCTTCGATCCAGCAGCTCCACACTCACTGCAAACTGCTTTCATCAAGATAAAAAAAAATCTGTTTCACAGAAAACTACGACAGAAAGAAAGAAAATGTACAGACTAAATATTTACAACACAAACTGTGAAACAGATGAAGCTAAAAAAAAGAACGGGTTCAGGCAGATGAGGGTCGAATCAGAGTCCAGCCTTCGTCTGGTTTCCTCTTCTCCTCCGTCAAATGTGCAAGACGCCAATTTCAATGTTTTTGGAGATCCGTCAGGCAGAACACTCCCAGGATGAACATCTGAGGGAACTGAAGTTAAAAAAGAACCAAGCTCCAGATGTTTCTGTCACTCAGGATGAGTCTTGGTCTTTTTGGAACCTGATAAATCCACGGAGTGATTTCAAAAATACGACGAGTCCGGATACAAATGTATATTTCTCAGGTTAAAAATGATTCTGTGGTTCCTGAAATTGTTCTGGAGGTTTGTGGTTTGTGTCTGAGACAACAGAACGTTCTGTCTGTTCTGCAGGGTTCACTCGCTTTGGTTTGTAGATGAAAGAGTGAATGTTCACTCTGTCACATGAAGGTCAAAATAAGTGTTTCTGTCATTTTTAAGGCAAAAAGATTTCTGGGATTTTGAGAATAAAATCCAAACCCTCTGAGTAGAAACTGATGTTATGTTTTACAAAGTTGGAATTAAAATAGAATGAGTGGAGAACTTATTCGTCTGAAGCCATGATCCAGCTGGAGGTGTGTTTTCCTGAAGCAGGTGTTGTCACAGCCAATCAAACGGCTGCCTCAGGATTTCCAAAGCTCTTGTCTTCTGGTTTTCAGGAGGTTGAAGAGATGGAAGTTTCCAGCATTGGGAATAAACTCAACATTCTGTACTGTGTCAGTGTTCACCTGTGCATGAATCCCTCAGTATAGTGGGTGGACATACCTGTGCAGGTGTGAGTACCTGGAGTTCCCTCTCCCTGGCTGAAGTATCACGATGACGTCGGTCTCCTGGGTGTTAGCGCTTAGCTTTAGCCCTGTAGTGTGGGAACCACGGCCTTCTGCACCCCCACCACGCTGTCGTAGAAACAGTCTTCATTAATCATGGAGGTCATGCTCTGAACACTGAAGTCTCTCTCCAGCAGGCCGCTGAGGTCCAGCAGGTCTCCTCCAGGGCTTCGCCGCAGACTGGAGCTCCGTCTCTTCTCGGCGGTCCCCCGATTGTCGATCGGAGATGCGGCTCCTCGTTCGGCCTCCTCCTCTGTGAAGTTCAGCCTTTGCAGCTGAGTCTCCAGCTCGCTGGTCAGGGAGCAGAGTCTGGTCCTCTTCCCCGCAGAGTCGGACGCAGCGTGGCTGGGCAGCAGAGGCTCCGAGCAGGTTTCTCCCGGGATGAACCTGCCGTCGGGTCTGCCGCTCTCCTCCGGCTGATGATGAGTCGTCCTCTGGGCGTCAGCGCGACTCCTCTGTTGCCTCCTCCTCCAGGAGCCGCTCCTCTCAGCCGTCGACAGCCTGGTCCTCCTCAGGGAGCCGACGGGTGCTCGGTCTCTGAGGAGGGAGCGCAGAGCTCGCAGGACGCTGGCCTTCGTCTCCAAACCACTGAAACAAAAACATCACGTCAGGTCAGGAAGGATAATACTGAAAATACTGAAAAAGCATCAAATCACATTTTCACAAAACCAAGGTGACGTCGACTGATTGATCGATTGATTAATTCAACCCAGACGTTCCTTTCCTGAGACCTTTGATGAAGTGAGGACCAGTCCTCACTACACACACAGACAGACACACACACACAAAATATTTAAACACAAACAGTAAAACACAGCGAGGACACACTGTGTGTGTACAGTGATTTTACAGCAGTGACGTGTGTGATCATCTGTAAACATCAGAGGCCGTGATGAGCCCTCTGACCTCTGACCTCTTTATGGGCCTGACACTTCAGGTGATTCACAGCTTTTACCTGCTGCAGAGCTGAAACACCGTCTCTGGTCGACCCTCCACCTCTGACCTGCTGTGAACCAGCTCCCACACACACGGGTTCTCTGAGCCTGAAAACACACCACACTTCGTCTGGTCAGTGGATCAGAGTGCAGCTGCGGCACGGCGCCACCTGCTGGACGACCGCCGCACAGACCTGACACACAGATGCATGGAGGAAGCCTGTGATTGGTCACCGACCTGTGATGTTGGCCGGTCTGACCTGAACCGCCGAGACTGGGATTAACCAGCGGAACCTGAAGGGGTCCAGATCAGCTGAGCGGGAGCCCGTCTGTCCGACAGAAAACACACACAGTCAAACCTGAACCCGGCAGAGTTCAGCTTCTTCATTATGCTGCTGTCTACGTCGACATGAGCAGCAGAACACCAGTAAAACACACATCTGGATTCCAGGTGTGAGACTGAAGCTAAAACCTGAGACTCACCATCCTCTTCTTCAGTTTGCTGTTCTCTCGATAAACCAGGATCACGGCTCGTTTGAACACTGAGGACGAAACACGGTTACTGTGCATCAACTCGACAACATTCACACTTAAAAACACAACAAAGACCCGGTTTACTGAGAGTATTAGGACCCTGGGAGCTACGGGATCCTGTCAGTGAGAGATTACCTTTATCTGAATGGTTTATCATGTTGTGTTGTGTTGTGTTATCAGAGTGTGTCCGCACTCACCGAACAGTGTGAGCTCCGGTTCTTTCCTCAGGCGTCTCAGACAGGGCAGAGGGTTCAACCAGACCACCGACGAATGGACCAGAAACTCCCCCATGGACACGTCTGTCACCTGAGAGTCAGAGCGGGAGGACGACAGTCGTTTCCACAGGAAGTGACCTGATTAACATGCTGCCTGTGGGTCAGTGTGATGCGTCTCTCACCTGTTTGTCGGGTCCGCTCTGCTCCGCAGCCAGCTGGTCGAACACGCAGCCGTAATCCTCGTAGATCTTCTGCATCTCGTTAATGTGACTCGCCACCTTCTCCATCGCTCTCAGAGCCTCTGAGTGGACGCAGGGGACATGACAGGGGACACGACAGGGGACACAACAGGAAGACAGTCAGGAAGAGTCTGACAGAGCAAAGTGCTGCAGGTGCTTCCCTCTACAGTCTACCTGTCAGGTGTGTGTGTTTTACCTGTCAGGTGTGTGTGTGTGTGTTGTACCTGTCAGGTGTGTGTGTTTTACCTGTCAGGTGTGTGTGTGTGTGTTGTACCTGTCAGGTGTGTGTGTTTTACCTGTCAGGTGTGTGTGTGTGTGTTGTACCTGTCAGGTGTGTGTGTTTTACCTGTCAGGTGTGTGTGTGTGTGTTGTACCTGTCAGGTGTGTGTGTGTGTGTGTGTGTTGTACCTGTCAGGTGTGTGTGTGTTGTACCTGTCAGGTGTGTGTGTGCTGTACCTGTCAGGTGTGTGTGTGCTGTACCTGTCAGGTGTGTGTGTGTGTGTGTGCTGTACCTGTCAGGTATGTGTGCTGTACCTGTCAGGTGTGTGTGTTCGGGGCTCTCGGGGTCGGTCAGGGACACCAGCTCTCTGAGCAGCAGCGGATACTTCAGGACTCTCTGGACAGGTTTGATCAGGTAGGACTCCAGAGAGGACGAGTGCTGATTGGTCGGGTTCCTCGCCTCCAAGAACTGTTTAAAGGCTCCGTCTGTCTTTGCTGCAACACGACAGGATGATTTCATGATGAACCACCTCCTGAACCTGAACTCTACGCATTTTAAAAACTGTGGGAATCCGACACACCTGAGACCTCACACAGAATCAAACACACAGGTAAGAATGAGGCGATAATCAGACGTGAGCCTCACCTCTCTCCAGGACTTTCTGGACTTTGATGTGGTTTGCACAGAAGCCGCTGTAGAGCTTGAAGTGGTCGGCGTAGTAAAGAAAAGATCCGCCCAGCGAGATGAGGAGTTTCTGAAAGTACGAGACAAAGAGTGAAAACGTGTTTCTCAGTCTGTTAAATCACCACGCTTCATTTACGCTGAGGAGAAAAAGAACCAGGGACGGAAAAACAAAAGAAAAGAAAATAAAAAAGACAAAAAATAAAAGCAATAAAAAAAACACACAAGGAGCAGAAAACGAACGGCTGGTTACCTTGAACTGCTCAGGTGTTTCCAGGCCGCTCAGGTTGGGACAGGAAGCGATTCTCTGCTCCAGAGTGTGAAGAAAAACCTTCTGGAAGTCCAACATCTCCGGCAAACTGCCGAACAACGCCTCCATCTGAGAGAGAGAGAGAGAGAGCGAGCCGTGAGACCAACAACCTGACGTCCTGCCACAGCTCACAGGGCTTTTCTGGACCTACCTCCTCTTTACTGAGGAACGTCTCCTTCTGCAGAGGAGCCAGGTAGATGTCAAACAGACAGACCAGGTCCTGACAGAGAGGACAGAGAGGACAGAGCGTTTTACATACGAACATTTAAAAAACCAAATAAACTTTTTTCATCCTGAGAGATTCTGAGCCTGAAAGGCTGCGTTCACATGATGAAGTGATAAACATAGAACTGCAGCACTGTTACTCCTGCAGCAGTGACCTCTGACCTTGACGTAGGACTTCTCGGTGTCGACCAGTTCCTGGATGACTTTGCGCAGATGCTGACACACGCTCAGGTGGGCGGGGCTCGCAGGCTGCAGGCCGACCTCTCTGCTGTACGGGTTCTTGGGAACGTCAGCGTCTGTAGCTCGGCCTTCTGGGAAGGTCTGGTACAGAGAGTACACCCGCTCCATGTTCTGGGGGCAAAATAAAGCCACACTCCATTAATGGATGATCTGAACCGTGGAAAACAGCAGCAGGTCCTGGTTCTGCTGCATCCATCCTGTTTTTTTTTCAGTCTAAGCACAGCCCTACAGAACAGACGCTGAGTCTGTTTTCTGACTCTGATGCTAAAATGCTGCTTCAGCTCGGCTCAGACTGTTCCTCCATTTTTCCTCCGTCCAACGGTTTAGTTCGGTTTTCCGAACATTTCCAACTGGCAATTAAACCAAATCCACCAAATTCTTAATCACTCTTCTGGTTTAAGGATCAGCCAGACGTCAGGCTCAGTCTGCGTATGGTGGATTTTGGGGGTGAAAGTTGGCCGACGGCGCCGCAGCCTCTGAGCGAGGGATCAGAGAGAGATTAACACGGAGCAGGAGGTTAAACACTGCTCTCACAGTCAGGATCACCCTGCAGTCAGAGCATCTCAGCACCAGGACTCCAGCAACCTGAGGCAGGTGTGAGACCAGCTCGGTGACGGTTTGATCGTCAGCATCAAACACAGATTTCAAAGTGATTCAACGACAAACATCGAACCGAACGTCAAAACGCTCCTGTAAAAAAAAGACAATTAAAGTTGGAAGTTGTTGATTTTGATCAAACTTTGAAACTAATCATTTTAATTTGTCTCCTTCCTGAGTTTGCCTCGTCTCTCAGGACTTATTCTGAAACTCTGAACCCCCACAGACCAGCAGGGTTTAGATCTAATGCAGAGGAATGTGTCCACATGGCACAGCTGCTTAAAGAAGAAGAAGAAGAAGACGGTGAAGTGCTGAGACGTGGACTGCTCAGAAACCTGGACACTTTTACGTCACAGGTAGATGAAGAACCTGAATATGATCAGAGCCCAGACTGAGTTCGATGATCCTAACATGCATTAAAAACCACACGAGAGACTAAAGCAGCAGCAGCAGCAGCGATGGCGCCTGTTTACCAGCAGGACGAGGCCATCGGCACGCCGCTCGCAGCTCAGGCAGCAGGCCGCTCCGTCCAGCAGCCCCGCCAGCCGCTCCACCAGGCCAACACCGGAGAACACCTCCCCTCCCTCCTCCTCCTCCTCCAGCATCTCCCTATCCTCCTCCAGAGGCAGCACCCAGCACAGGGCTCCCATAGTGAGGGGTTGGGACGATGGGGGCGCCTGAGCCGAGGTCAGAGGTCGTCTCCCGCTGCCAGAGGAGGAGCCGGTCAGGAACAACATCTAGTTCTCTGCGATTGTACGGGTGGACGCCATTAATCTCCTCCGCTCCGACTTTACAAACACTCCACACACTCCTGAAGGTGTAAGCCCGGATTATGAGTCATGTGACTCAGAGGGTGTTTGAGCCTCAGGGAGAACAGGAGGATTGTGGGAGAGGATTTCTGCAGGCAGGTTTGAGGAGGTTCAGGAGGACAGGGTTACGGCACAGCTGCCATCAGGCTGCACACTCCGCTTCATTTTACCGAACTCTGCTGAATATTACTCATTCATTTCATTCTCTGTTTGTTTGTCTGAACATTTACAACAACACACGATGTTCACATGTTCACATGGAGCTGCTCACAGATTCAAAGACTCTCCAGGAAAAGACTAACTGATTGATTAACTGGACATAAACCAGTTTAACGCTGGTTTCCCAGTTTAAACGAGGAGGAGGAAGCTCCCTGAGAACCGACGCTGGTTGAACTTTGAGACGTGAATCTGTGAGATATGAAAATAAAAACAGAAAATATCTACGTGTTCATTTACACGTTCATGTTGATTCAGATCCAGACAGAGTTGTACTAAACTGATCGCGGGGAATAAACACAGTTTGACCGAGTCTCACACCGAACCTCACCTGTGGCGTCGGCTCAGTGTCCTCAGACGACCTCGCTGACACCTGGTCAGGTGGCGGGACAGCGTCTGGAGCTGTGAAAGACGAAGACGAAAGACGAAGGTCAGAATACAAATCTTTTTTCTCTGATTTTCTTCTCAAAGTTTTTCGAAACAAAGACCTTTGACCTTTGACCTTTGACCCTGCTCTGCGAGCGTCTGAACAGATTCATCATTAAACAGACAAACTGAATTTAACTTACTACTGATTACTGATGAAAACAAAGTAAAGCTGAGACCGAAGCGTCTGTGCTGCTTTAACTGTATCTGCCTGAGCATCGGCCTTCACAATAAAAGCCTTTCATACTCATACTGGGAGCTGGTGGGAAACTGAAGCTCCTGCACTGATGGTTTTTGTGGGGGTCTGGTCTCCATGTACCAGCAACGCCCCCAGTTTTCTAATAAAAACACTTTGCTCTGTCGAACACTTCTCGTACCTGTGGTCCAGCTCTGGAGGTCTGGAGGGGCCGGGTGCTGACAGGGGTCTGCAGGGTCCCCGGGTTCAGGCCAGACGGCGGTGGGCTCCTCGGGCTCAGGCGTCTCGTGTCTCCTCAGCAGCAGCTGGAGATTCTGGTGGCTGAAGAGACTCTGCATCAGGTCCAGGTCCAGTCCGGATACGGTGGCCCCGTTCACGGCCAGGACCTCGTCTCCGGCCCTGAGGCCTGATGGGAAACAGAAACACTCAGAGGTCAGGGTTTAAATGTTGTGTCACCAAACTGGACTGGTACAGGAGAACAGGAGTGCAGAAGGAAGGACGGAATCAGACACATTAGCTTCAGATGCTGGACCTTCTCTGGCGGACAGTCCCAGCGGGTCCACCTCGCTGACGAAGACGTGGCTTTTCCCAGCTCCGTCCACATGACCCGTCACAGCAAAACCTGCAGAGTCCGGAGGAAACAGGTTCTCAGACGCAAACATCAAAACTAAACGAGAAGCTTGTTCTGTGCTGATGTGGAGTTTTTCTCTCACCGAAGTCTCTGGCAGCGTCGGGTCGACAGATGTGCAGAGAGAAAACACAGAGGAGCGACACCTGCGGGGCGTCACGCACCTGCGGGGCGTCACGCACCTGCAGCGCGTCACACACCTGCAGCGCGTCACACACCTGAGCGACAGAGGGAGACCACACGTATTCATCAGTTCATTTATTCATTTCAGTGTGATTCATGTGTGAATTGTAAGACGATGATGGTTAGAGCGCGCGTGTTTGACAGCGGCTGAATGAAGCTCAACATGCAGGTGGACACACCTGTACAGCTGCAGGACGTCCTGCAGAGGGCGCCACCTCCCTCTGTTCAAACACACAGTCCAGCGTCTGAGGAGGAAACAGATTTTAGAGCTGCAGCAGGACACAGAGGAGACGGACGAGGAGACGTCACAGTGAGAGGAGGAGGGAGGGAGGAAGGAAGGAAGGAGGGAGGGACGATGGAAGTTAAAAGAGGAGATGAGGAGGAGAAGAAAGGAGGTGGAGGTCATGAGACAGCAGGAGGAGAGGCCATGTGGAGAGGAGAGGAGGTGGGGGAGGAGTCATTTTCAGCCTCTATAGAAGGATTAACACTCAGGGACAAAGGAATTCTGGGAGAATAAAAGGCTGTGGGACCTTTTAATCCTCAAACACTCCCCCCTCCTCCTCCCCCTCCTCCCCCTCCTCCTCACCCTTCCTCTGAGTCTACAGATCAGCAGGCTGCTCTCAAACAGCTGTCTGAATAAAGACACCTCTCCTCCTCTCTTTGTCCTCCTGCCTTTTCTCCTCCTGGGGGGTTAAAGAGCGGCAGGTGGCAGCAGACTCTGGGCTGAACCAAGTTACCCATCAGCACCCTCTGCAACAGGCTGCAGCCCTGAAGCGCAGCACACCTGTGGTCCCTCTGTCAGGTGATGCCAGGTCATCTGTCGACCTGTGTCCATACTTTGCTGTAAGGTTGTGAAACCTTGTCTACAAAAGTTGTGTTAGTTGTTTCCTGTGTTGTGACGTCACAGGAAACTGTTCACTCAGATGTCACTCAGAAAGCTCAGTGACTGTGGTCCTAACGCAGCGTGTGCAGACAGAAAGAAACACGGGACGAGTCCTCGTTTATTTCACTTCGCTCCTTTGTTTGATTGGTTTTTTTCAGGCATTTGAAATCTTCCATAGATGAAGTCACAGTGAGAGACGAGGATGTGTTAACTCCACCCATCTGACGTGCAGAGTAGAATAAAACAAACTACAAAGAGGAGACTCTACCTCAGGGCTGCAGGAGGCGGTGGCGGCGGCGGCGGAGGCGGCGGAGGCGTGGTGAGCAGACGGTGCAGCAGCTTGACTCCTGAAAACCTAAAACACACACAGAGTCAGTGACTCAGGACCGAGCTAAAACAACCTCCTCAGTCTGTTTTTACACTTAATTTAAATCAATCTGACGAGGAAAAAAAAAAACTTTGGTCCTAAATTCTGTTCAGGATCAAAACCAAACACTAGCCCCAGAGTATGATGGGAAAAAAAGGGCGGAGCTGAAATTACAGGTCTGGGAGCAGTGATCAGAGAGGAGGAGCTGCAGTCAGGCTGAGTCTGAGGATCACCGACTGACAGTGAACACACCACCACTGCCATCATCATCATCATCAATCTCATTATCATCATCATCATCATCGAGGTGATTTAAACAGGTCAGAGGAGCGTTTGATTTCATTAACCTCAGATTTAAACTCGTCTCATCTGTTTGAGTTTTGGTTTGTTGAAAGTTTCTCTGAATGTTTTTCTTCTGTGCAGTTTCTGACTGAATCACGTTAAATCACTGATGCTGAACCTGGAACGATGGGATGAGTTTTTTCAGATGTGACTGATTAAATGAGACGAGTGAAACCACATAAAGCTTTCAGGCGTTTCGGTTTTCTGGAAGGAACGAAACTTTTTAACGACCAGGGCGCGGAGCAGCGAGGGGGCGTGGGGGGGTGGGGGGGGTTGTGTCCGGTAACTGTGTGGGCTGCGTTAGATTTTCGTCTCCTGCAGAGATGACGTAACAATTAACTCCACGTGTCCTTCAGTGAAGAGACAGATCAGACTGTCTCTGTGGGACTGCCTGGAAACAGTAGCACTAGCTCATCTAGCAGACCAAACCAATCCAGGCCGTCCACATACTTTTGGCCACAGACGCACGGTGAAATGTCACGGGCTGAAAACATGCAGCTCTGCCCCGTCAGGTTCAAACCGTTTACTCTGAGAACGCGCGGCGGCGGCGGCGGCACCGGCACCGCGTCCATCTGTCAAAACTCGGAGCCAAGATAAACCTGCAGCTGCAGAGAGAGGGGCCGACTGATTTATCCCCCTCTGGACTCCAAACCCCAGACTCCCAGAGTCCAAAAATAGCTCGCTGTTTATTAAGAGGGGGCCCACAGGAGCCGGGGATGATGGGAACATAAGCCGGCCAGTTCCAGCACGGTTTACGAATGAAGAGCCTCATAAACACAGAGTGCGACGAGAGAGAAACCAGCGAGAAACCGGCAGGAAGAAAACGACACAAACGAACCGCAGACGAACGACCTGATGTTTGTCAGATGGGGAAACAAAGACCAGTAACAGCCCAGCAAACACTGTCCACCCAGTCTGACGTCCACTGAGGTCAAACAGATCCAGCACAAGTCCGTCCTGACGTGGTTCAGCCGGGTTTGGTGAGAAGAAGATTAACTGGACCAACGCGATCAATAAGTCTGTGAAATGATCAGATCACACACAGGAAGAAGCACAGACCGAGCACAGACAGGCCGACCAGGTGCTGAGTTACCTGGGACGCAGAGGGACCGGAGGCTCGGCTGCGTCTCCTCAGTCCGTCCAGAGCCTTCAGGGAGGACGGCAGCCCCTTCCTCCTGGTTCCTCCTGACAGGGACCGACGACGCCGCCTCAGAGTCACCTCGTCGCGACTGCACACCTGAGGAGGGAGAGGAGAGCGACAGAGGATGAAGCTTGTCTGTACCTGTCTGTTGGTGAGACCTGAATCTGGTCTGTCTCTGTCTGATCTTCACAGCTCTGACCACGTTCCTTACCAGGGCATGGAAGGAGGACACGGAGAAGACTCCCAGGCGTCCCAGCATGCTCTTGGAGGGCCGGCTGGCGACGGCGAGGAGGCTCTTGGGGTTTGGGAGCTCGCTGCCCTGCAGACTGGACAGGTAGCACCTCAGCCTGAACAGATCCAGGTTCAGTTTTTCCAGGTTCTGCTCCCACTGCTTGATCTGACCACAGCAGCATACAACAGGTTACATCCAGAAATATCACATATGGTCACACATCACCACAGCAGGACCAGTGTCCTCTGCAGAAACACTGCTGACCTCTGACCTCTGACACCGCTGCTGACACTGCTGCAGCTTCAGTGTGTGATTATCACCAATCAGTCCAATCTAACATCACGACAGGCGACCAATGAAAGGAAGGAATCCCTCCTCCCTCCATCCTGTTCTCCCTTTCATCTTTCTCCCCTCGTCTTTTTCTCCCTCCACAGATACAAAGAGCCGAGATGAAAATTATTCATGATTCATGTTAAAACAAAACAGAAAACGTCTTCGCTGCTGCTCAGGGAACAAACGAGCTTTGATGACTCACCATCCTGAGTCTGTTTGGTTAAACTCAGTTCTCCCTCTCTGAGCCCGCCCCCCCGGCCCTCTGCCCCTCCTCCCTCTAACCCCCACCCCCCCAGAGTAAACGTGTAATTGAATGTTGAGCAGTGAGATTAGCCTCTAATCTACAGTCAGAGGAGCTCGGAGTTCAAACAGCAGCACTGGGATCAGTTTCACAGTTCAGAGAAACAGATTAACCAGCTGCTGAGTTTCTCTTCTCTTCCCTCCATTTTCTCTCTGCTGCTGTGAAATCAGCCTCCGCTCAGCTACTGTCACAAAGAAACGGGATTTTAAAAGAATTCATTCTGATTTCACATCAGAGAACATCAAACTAGTTAGAAACCTGCTGGAGTTCAGCAGCTAAGTCAGAGGAAGGTTATCCTGTGATCCCAGGACATGAGGTTAGGTGATGCTGCCTTCAAGTGACCTCAGGAGGTCGTATTTTCAACGCTTCACGTCGCGTACACGATTTGCATTCAGGTGTTTTACGTTGACAATAAAAGGCGAACTTGATAAATGTAAGGAACCTTTACAGACACACAGGATAATAATACAGACGAGTGAGACGGCATAACACTCTGCAAAGGTTCCACTTACACAGGATCATTAAAGTGGTCTCATGGTCTCACAGCTTCATTTGTCTCTGGGGGTTTTTCAGGACTGAATCATGAGTCATGTAAAGTCAGTTCCACGTCGTCTCCATGGGACTGATGAAGGCCTGGGAGGCGACCAGCCCTCCATCAGCTGCCTGCTGGTAGCCGGTGTATTTTCCCACCTCGGCTGCTTGTTGAGCCGGTGGTTTATGCTGATTGGACACTATGCTGCTGTCCCCACCTCAGCATTTGTTCATGTCGTCACCCTCAGCCTCCTCTTCTGGCTCTATTGTTAGCGGGAAAGCGCTTGTTGTTTCAGGCTGCCGGTAACAGCCCCAAACATCTGGAACAGATATTAAACCGGACTCCACATGAGGCTGAGCTGGTACGTTTTTCAGCTCTGCAGCTGCCAGAACATCCTCAAGGCTGTTTGTTATGTACTGACCATCATACACAGAGAGTTTCCTCTGGCTCTCAGAGCCGCTAACACTGCCAGCAGGAGGGTAACAGCTTTATAACATCTGCTGCCACACAGGTTTCTCTCTCAGTGTCGATGGTGTTACACTGACACCTGAGCTCAGGGTCTTTGTGGTCCTCTGTAACCCGGGATAACGCCTCAGGAGGAGGAAGGAAACACTGATGTGTGAGAATATTTCTGAATATAAACCCTGATCCCTGCGGTGCCCTGCTCCACCCACTGAGGCCCAACCTGAACCTGTGACAGTCTAACACGTTCTGGTTTCCACTTTTACCACAGTCACAGTTTGACTTTACTGGCTCCCAGAATCCCAGTGAACTCTGGCACACACTGACCTGGCTCTCCACGGCCTTCCTGTTCTTCTGCTCCCTGATGACGGACAGCTGCAGCTCCGCCATCTTCTTCATCTTTCCGTCCATGTCGATCTTGTGCAGCAGCGAGCAGCTCTGGCAGCGCAGGAGACGCAGCGTGTCCTCCTTCCCCTGACGCTTCGCCAGCAGGGAGGCGCTGGCAGAGTGGATCGCTGTCACCCAGTTCTCCAGGTCCGTCTGGTTGGTGGCCTGAGAGGGGGGGGAGAGAGAGGGAGAGAGAAGGGGGAGAGGGAGAGTGGGAGGGAGAGAGAGAGAGAGAAACAGAGATAACGGTTCAAAACTGTCCAACAGCAACGAGTCCAGCTGTTTCTCAGCTGTAAAACCAAAACCAGGAGGTAAAACAGGCTAAAAAGCTTCCTGCAGCTGCAGAGCTGGTGAGAGTTTACTTCTCAATAGTTATTTACAATTATTTCATTCAATGTCAATAAAATAACTATCAGAGATTTAAACATTAAAAAAAATAAATGTTTTATTTACTTTATTCATCATTCGCAGCTGTTTGGTCTTTAGCTTCTCAGTAAACACAAACACAAAAATGTTCTACCAATAAAAAGAGTCTATCAGGTGTTAATGGGAAATGAATGATGAGAAACATTTAGGGAGTCCTGACCAGCAGACAGCAGCAGCACGTGTCACAGGGTTAACCTTGATGTCGGGGTCACTGTTTGCTGCAGTAATTAGCCGGGTGTCGTGACTCCCATTAGAGGACTTCCACCCTCCATCTTCAGCTCCTGACAGAAGCTCCTCCACACCTCAGTACCATTCACCCCCTCCCCTCCCCCTCCTCCTCCCCCTCGGTGAACCTTCAGGTAGCCATGGAGACATGCTGAAGATGGACGCCGTGTGATTTGTGTGTCTGTAAACACAGTCCTCAGCTGAGAGCAGTGAGAGTGAGTCAAAGTGTTTTCTCAGCTCGTAAAAAGCGAGAAGACGATGGACGACAGTGAGCGTGCTGTGACCTCTGACCCTCTCAGGTCCTGCTGTTCGCTGCTCGTAATGCTGCAGATCAATAAATGAACCTGCTCTGAACCGGTCCATCGTGTGAGTTCACTCACTGCTGTCTTATGTAGAAGCTAAATTCCTGAACTGTAAACAGCTCACAGTCAGTGTGTCGGGCTGTGAGAATGTTTGTGGTCATGCTAACGGTTCTGTGCTGCAGAGAAACCACGTCCCATTCATTCACACTGGGACCGAAATGACAGAGTGTGATGGGAGAAGAAATGCAGGATCCAAATATAGAAAGAAGGAGGGGAAAGCTGCTGCAGCTTTACTGAACTGAAGCGAGAGTCAAGCTTGATCCTGCTGACTTGTGAATCATGTGAGCAGGTGGTTTCAGGTGTCAGGGACGCTCCAGCACCTGCGGCTGAGACAGTGGGTGAATGGTGATCTCTCTCACAACCGCTGCTTGTTAAATACTCAAATAAAAACCAAATGAAGAAGAAGGAACAGCTGTGTGAGCGGCGCTCTCACCTGGAACAGGTAGACGTCTCCGTACGAGTTGCTCAGACAGAAGACGTGCTCCTTCTTCGGGTGTTCGGGGACGGCCTGGACGATGCTGTCGTCGGCCAGCAGGGCGTAACGAGGAGCGAGCTCCTGCTCGGCACCGCCCCTCCCGTACGTCTCATAAAACAGCAGAGTGCAACCTGAGGTGAAAGGAAGAATGTTAACGTTCTGTAGAGTTTTCCTCGCGTCCATTTGTCGTCCATCAGGGGGACGTACCTTTCAGTGTCACCCAGTAGTGTCTCCACTTGCGGCGGGTGACCAGCTCCAGCTTCCCATCCTTGCTGACGGTGATGAGGGCTTTGAAGGAGAGCCATCCGGCCCGCCGCACCACACCCTGCTCCTTCTCAAACAAGACATCCAGCTGCTCCCCTCCTCCCAGCTCCACCTCCCCATCCACCCCCTCCTCCTCCTCGTCCTCGTCCTCCTCCTCCTCCTCTCCGTCCCCCTCTGAGGCCTCGGTCCGGTCGGCTGCACTGCTGCAGCCCGTCTCCAGCTCCTGCATGAAGTTTTCGTAGATGTTCTGCCGATGGGCGTCGCTGCTCTGGCTCAGGCTTCTGGAGGAGCCACAGTGGACCTGAGGGAACTGGTTCTGGTTCAGGAGGTGGAGAGGGTTGGAGGACCACGGTGAGCTGCAGGCGACCAGCCCGGAGTTCAGTCTGTTGATGAAAACCTCGCCGGTGTCGCTGCCACAAGGCTCCTGAGGAGAAAGCAGATGGAGGTTTAACCTGCTGGTTTTTCATTTCATCCAAAACTGAACACATTTTTATCTGATGTATTTATGAGTTTATGAAAAATATGAAAACCTTTCTGATCTTTAAAGTTATTAAAGACAAAAAGTGCAATAATTTACTTGTCAGATGATTCTATAATTATGACAAACACAGGTCACAGCACATTATGTTTTTGTTTAGACATTTTAAAACTTCCATATGTCCCTGTCCTCGTGTTGTTGTGTCTTACCTGGATCCTCCTCTTCTTCCTGCTCAGACTTCCTGTCCAGTCGCTCAGCCGTCTGATTCGGCTCTTCAGGAAGTCTTTGCGGTTGCTCCCGGTGGCGGGGGCGGCGCCGACGGGCTCGGCCCTGCGGCAGGGCAGCGTGAGGGAGGAGTAACGCTGCTCCACGCCTCCACCTGCACCGTCCTCCTCCTGGATGACGTCATCCAGCAGAGCCGAGGAGGAGGAAGCGGTCCTGTGCTGCAGGGGGGCGTCTGGCGCCGCGGGGAAGGCGGGTAACATGTTGTTGCTGGTGTAAACGTTGTCCAGTGACGCAGCGGGGGACGAAACCCGGCTGAAGTCTCTCAGGTCTGGCTGCAGGATCACTGAGTCCCCGATGCCGCTGTCCTCCGTCCGACCGGAGGAGCAGGTGTTGTAACCTGCGGTGGAGGTGAGCTTGTTGGTTTCTGTGGCGGGGAAGAGGAGGGTGGAGCTAAACCCAGGTGAAATGTCCTCCACCTGAGCTGAGTAGAAGGTGTTGTAGCCACTGCTGCTGGTGGTGGTCTCCTCTGTGCGGCTGGAGGAGTAGGTGGTGTAGCCGCTGCTGTTGTCCACACTCTGCCCGCAGACGAACACGCTGTCGGACAGCTCAGCGCCGCCCCCCCATGGCGAGTCGTACCAGGAGCCGTCGGAGCTCAGCGAGCTGCCCTTACTGGTGCGGAGGGAAGGTTCGGCGACTGTGGCCGAGGTGGTTGTGGTGGCGATGGTGGGGAGGCCAGTTAACTCCTGCGGCTCCACGGGGACGACCCTGCTGTTGGTGAACTCCACCCTCATGCTTCCGTCTTTGCTGAGCAGCACTTTGGGGCTGCCGCCACTCTGAAGAGACGCCCGCTCGCCACAGATACCGTTACTCCCCCCGCCGCTGTCCAGGTAACCAAACGGACTCCTGCTGTACCTCTGAGGAGACCCGGCTCTCAGCCGTGAGCCTCCTCTGGCTGCTTTGGGGGCATGTTCATACTGCCAGGAGGTGTAGGGGGGGCCGGCGGACTGCTGGTTCAGGTAGTTCCTCCCCCTCCTGCAGCCCCCCTGGCTGCTCCTCCACCAGCTGCGAGCTGACGGTGCCTCCTCCCTCCTGGAGGAGAACCTGAGCGAGCAGGAGGGTTTGGCAGGAGAGACGAAGCTGCTGTGACTGTCTGCGTTTCCCATCGTCACCTGGAGGAGGATGAAGGACGATGAGTTCAGGAGGAAGAATTACCTGTGCTGATTTACCTCACCAGGCCCCCCACTGACTCCCCCACTGACTCCCCCACTGACCCCCCACTGACTCCCCCACCGACCCCCCACTGAATACACACGATCCACGTGAAACCATCAGGACTCCGACACCGAACTCGACCTCTCACAGCTTCTCTGTGCGTCTCTGAGTTTCTGATCATTTGGTTGAACTCGTGTGTGAATGTGCAGAAACTGGACACAGAACAACTACAGCTACAACAACTACAACAGCTACAACAACTACAACAACCACAGCTGCTGCTGCTGCTGCTGCTGCTGCTAAACCTGATGAATATTCAGAATGAAATCATCAGAAAATCCAGTCATTTGCAGCTTTTTCTCGTTTCTATCAAACCTCTGAACCTCAAAGAAACAAAGTCACATCAAATAAATAAAAACCTCTGTGTGATGAGTTTCAGTCCATGACAGGGGAACAAAAAGACGACAGGAATTTCTCTGCTCTGTGAATAAAGGAGTTTTACCTTTCTGTGTTTTCGTCCTCAGAAACTCAGCAGCTCCTTCATGCTCCGTCCTGCTGCCTCCTCTCTCTCTCTCTCTTCACTGAAGCTCTCTCTGTCGCCTCCAGCTGCTCCCTCTCTCTCTCTCCCTCTGTGTTTGTCTATGTCGCTCACCCCCTCTCTCACACCGGCTCATCTGTTGGGGGAGAACAGAGGGAGGGAGGGACTTCATGAGCCTCAGCACACAGACTTTCCTTTTGTATACCCCCCCATCCTCCCCCCTCCCAACCTTAAGCCTCTTCCATGACGTCTTAGCCGAAGCTTTTTTCTCTTACACCAAACCTCATTCTGTTTTCTGTTTATTTTGGGAGCGATTTTCTCCTGATTTTCTGTTTCTGTTTTTTATTTCATGTCTTCTTTTAATCAAGCTTCAGTCTGAGAGCAGCAGGCTGAGCTCTGACTGGGACTGGGACTGGGACTGGGACTGGACTGGGACTGGACTGGAGAATGTCGGTCCTGGTCTGTAGGTCAGATCAGATCTGATCAGATTCATCATCTCGTTGATTTACTCTTTTAAATCCTCATTTAAAATCATCTGTTAAATGATGCTCAACCTCAAATCTGTCTAAGTTACAGCAAACAAGTGTGAGCGTTCATTTCCTGAGCGCACTGTGAGGGGTCAAAGGTCACAGCGGACCTGAGGCTCAGTGTTTTCTAACAGAGAGCTCAGGCAGGGCGACGCCCATCCTGTCCCACAGGTCAGAGCTGAGGAGGAAGGAGGGGGAGGGGAGGGTGGAGGCAACACAATGTACTGCTGGCCCCTAAACGCATCACTGACCTTTGACCCGCTTCACTGAAACAAGACAGGAAGGGCCGAGGGGAAACCTCGACAGCTGGAAGTCCCCGACGGAGACGGAGACTGAAGAAGACCAGAGACGTGAAAACTGAAGCAGCAGGTTCCAGCAACACCTCAACCACAGGACAAGCTTTGTTACTGTTAGCATGACCTATGACCTGCGACGACCTCGAGTTTAGGTCAGAGTCAGAGAGAGACGCTCATGGTCAAAACAACACACGACCAGGTCTCAGCAGAGGAAACATCAGAGACAGACGCAGAGGTGAAGGTGTCCATCAGACATCCACCTCCTCCTGATGCAGACGGAGCCAAACGACCAGAGACTCAACCACCGACCAGAGAGTCAGTAAAGACACAGAGACAACAACCAGACACGCTGTCGTGTCAAAGGTCACGACTGGACTTCAACCTGGACGTCACTAAAACCCTGACGCCTCGTATCCGCAGGATGTCGTGTCCTCAGAGAGGTTTCACAGTCCCGTCCAACCACGTCCACAGCAGCAGGTGAGCAGCGTTGTCCTGTCAGTCAGTGATGAGCGTCTCACTGAAGACGACGGCCAATAAATAACATTAGTTATTTCTTAAACTTGTCCCACTGCCAGTTACTTTTGGACCTGAGGTCTTGGTAACAGGTTTCTCAGCATCAGTGAAGGTTGAACTGTTTGTGACAGGCCACCGACTCTCACCCATCACTGCCACCCCCCACCCCCGGCCTCACCCCTCTCCCCCCTCAGGCCGGTGCTGTTTTGTTTCTTGGAGCTCAGACGTTCAGCTCTGAAAGGAGAAAGTCTGCTGTCCACTTTTGTCTGCCCGTCCTCGTCCTATTGGCCATCTGCCGGCTCTCAGGACGCCGCGCCACGGGCGACCCCTCCTATTCTTCACAAACAAAGACCCTCCTCGCCCCCTCACCCCCTCCCCCACGCAGGCGTGAGGCCGACGTATTGAAGGAATTCATCAGATGTGAATTGAAAAGAATGTGATTAAAGTTCAGATT
The DNA here is from genome assembly GCF_017976425.1 of Toxotes jaculatrix. Lineage (NCBI taxonomy): Eukaryota > Metazoa > Chordata > Actinopteri > Toxotidae > Toxotes > Toxotes jaculatrix. The sequence goes on from NC_054412.1 coordinate 726,938, forward strand.
GAAGAGTGAGTGTGTTTGGAGGAATGCCACCTGTTCTCTCAGAGGACGTCAGAGCTCCACAGAGGTCAGGACGTGGTTAGAACCGAGGGGACACCGCTGGTCTGATCGGGTCCAAAGTTTGGAGGACGATTCTTCTGTGTTCCAGAGTTTATGAAGCGACAGCGACGGCCTGATGGGGGCGCTACACAGAGCAGCACTGACATTAATACGTTATGAAAACATTTTCAGACATGCATGAAATCAGCGACCAAACATCATCTGAAGGCGGATTCAACAGTTCGTCCTGGTTTTCATTAACTGAGACTCATCAATGAATGAATGACGGAAACACCCAGAGGATGAACCCAGCTCCCAGCACACACTTCACACTATGACACATAGAAAAAAGTTTTCACACTTGATTTTAGAAAAAAAGAAAAAACTGAAAACTAGTTGTTTCTTCTACTGTCAAAACAGTTTGTGCATCAGTTGATAAACCTCAGAATAAAAATCCTGTTTTTTTTTCTGTCCTCTGTGTGGTGGAGCTTTTGTCTCGAGGCTGAGTGGACGCAGGAAACAGGAAGTCCAGATCATCCATAAACAGCAGGAAATCACAAAACCTCCTTCAGCAGCAGACACACAAACACAGCAACAGCCTCACATTTTTATTTCTACTCAGGTTCATTACTTTCGTCTTTTCATAAAGTCACAGCAGATTGATTTAATCTCAGTCTGGATTTCTGCACTCGAGCATCTACAGATGCTGTAACAGGAAAATCAGATTCAGCAGAGCTGATGATTATTTTCCCCATAAATCAGTGAATTGTTTATCAGTCTTTTTTTTTCCAGGAACATGATGAAGCTCTGATTCACAATCGTCCAAAATCATCAAAGACAAAAATCATCACAATGACAAAAACAACTTACAAATAAATCAGTGATCAAAACAGGGCGACTGACTAATGGATCGATCCACTGCGTCACTGCCGCAGTGCCTCTGAGCAGCAGCTCTCTCAGGCTCCGTCTCTCTCTCTCTGGATCTGTTTTCTTGCGGTTGTGGTTTGTCAGAACGTTCGTCACTTCCAAACGGCACTGACAGGTCCAGACCACGCACTGAGACAAAAATGTTGTTAATTGTGCTGTGATATAACGTGTGTAACAGCACCCCGACAGTTTCCATGGAGCTGGACTGTGGCTGCTAACACACCCTCAGGTCAGCGGGTACACACACCGAACCTCACCCGACCACGAGTCGCACGGAATAAATCCCATGCAGATGAGCGGCCGGAGCCCGGATCAGTCAGACCTGCAGAGTTCACCTCAGCCTTTAACTCAGAGCCTCATCGGTCATGAAGCTACAGCTGTAAAGTTTGTCCTGAGGGTGGCGCTGAAGGAAAGATCACGAAGGTCATTCAAATCTAAAGGGTTCATCCTCTGGAGACAAGGACATCTCCAATCTCCAAGATTTGGAGATTGGAGATTTTTTGTTTGGTTTGTGTCTCAGCCTCAGATAAGAACACGTGGTTTTCAGGTGCTCTGACAGCACAACGACAGAATCTTACTGCATCTTGAATATTTACTTTTTTAATATTAGCATTTTGTTTTATAATGACTTCAGTGATTGTTTGTGTTTCATGGTTTGAACATCCTGAAGCCTCGGCTCAGTGAAACAGACAGATCAGATCAGACGCAGCTCGCTCCATCAGACCTGGATTTACTGACTCTTCAGTGCTCAGTTTGCTTCTTGTTCTTTTTCTTTGGGATTAATTGTGCAGCACAAAGGGGGGGGGGTGGTTGTGTTTTGGCAGGGAAACGCCAAGAAGCAAAACGAGCGCTCCTCCTCCCCATGGGAACACACAAAGCAGGGTGGAGGGGGGCTGGAGCCAGCAGCCACTTTCCCTCCAGCAGAGGAAGTGTGCCTGGGCTGGGGGGCGGGGGGGGGGCGAGTAAGGGTCTGTTTCCTGTCCCAGCTGACTGGGGTCCTTGTCCTGGCACTGTGGGCAGACGAGCGGGGCCCCCGGACTCAGGTGGGGCCGAGTGTTGGGTTTGGTGTGGCTGCAGCTGCTTCCTCCTCTGCAGAGCCTCAAACATCCAGAGGAGCGGTGCAGAACATTCACAGGCTGAGTCTGATTTCACTGTTCACATTACAATCAAATAAATCAAAGAAAAACAGAAAATCCGAGTGAATCTTTTTCTCTGTAAACAATTCAAAGAATAAATTCATTTACACGTTCAGTTTTCTAATCAATAAAACAACAAACCATTTCAGCCCTGATGCTGTGGATGTTAGAAGTTTAGACAGACATGCTGCTGCAGGGCCCTGTGGCCCTCACAGCGCCCACCAAGTCACATGACTCCCGGTCAGAGCGCAGAGCGACATGCTAACGCTGACTCTGAGTGGACGGTGTGTTTACCTGCACGGCTGCAGCCAGGTGACAGGAGGCTGATTTTATTAGTCACGTAAAGCAGAAGCTGGTTTCTGTGGTTGGAGGTGATAGAAGCATAAGGTCAGAGGTCAGGGAAGGTAACAACTGACTGACTGACTGACTGACTGACCAATCAGAGGCAGCGTGATGCTCGTGTTTACCTGCTGCTTCAAGGGGTGGATCCTCAATCTGTCTGACTCAGACAGCAGCTTCTTCACGCTCATGTTACGACCTGTTTTAACCCACAGAACACACACACACACACACACACACACACACACACACACACACAGCAGTTAGCCCGAAGCTCATGTCGACAGAGTCAAAGCATCGAGTAAACAGAGTCTAAGGAGCTAGAATGAAGCTGATGAAGCTGATGCATCGGGACAGACTCAGGTGTGAACTCGTCTCACTCAGCAGTGACGTGCTGATGCACCAGTGACCTCAGGGCCTTTGATTGAATCTAATGAGGAAAACCAGGAAGGCAGGTCCACACCCACGCTCAGCCGGTCTCATTGTTTCACTGCTGCTGTTACGTAAAACATCGACTGTGTAAGAAAAAGCCGACCTTTACGTCTGCGTCTCTGTGCAGCTTCACCACTGTTCGAACAAAGTTTCTGTTGTCCTGAAAATGTGATTAAAGAGTTTCAGATCAGCTGTAAACAGGCTCAGAGAGAAGCTGAGAAACAGCCCCGCCCCCCCCGGCGTCCGCCGCTCTCAGCGGTCCGTACCAGCCTGGTCTGGTCCTTGAAGGTCAGCGTCTGCAGCCGCTGAGCCTCAGAGGAATGTGAAAGCTTTTACAGTGAAGCCGCTGAGATGAACAAAGCTTTTCAAACACAAACTGTGCAGCTGTGGCTGTTGCCTGTTGTGTTTTCAGGCGCTTTTGTGGGCAGAGTCGTGGAAATGATCCTGATCTGACAGAGCAGCCGGACCGAAGCTGAGAAAACAGCTGTGACACTGACGGAGACCAAAGGCCGGCCGGCGGTCACAAACAGGTCCGGGAATTCTGCTGAGCCGAGTCTTTGTCCAGAGGCCGAGAGGACTGAGACGCCAGGATCGAAGGTACCTCACACAGCTGAGCCTGGACGGGACAGGTGTTCGACCAGAGACACCTCGGACTGATCACAGAGTCTGAGGACTTAAATCAGAGGATCAGGAGAAAATGAGCCACAACACAACGTCCACACAACGTCCACACAACGTCCATTAAACCTCCACAGAAGCTTTGTTCAGGACACGATGCGCCTGCACACGATTTCACTGGTTTTATTTTTAAACCATCAGGACAGTCGGCTTCCAGCCAAACAACATCTGGCTTCTGGGGCAGGAATTTCCCGCCCTGGCTGTAAACAACATGACGTCAACAACACAAACTCACACACACACACACACACACACACAAACTCAATGCTGATTTCCTCTGAGCTGTGTTTGAAGCGAACACCTCTGGAAAGTCGAACTTCCCGTCACACACTTCCTGTCCCGCTGTCACTGACACGATGAACTCTGAGCTTTTTATTCTCCAACAGGAAACAACGACGTTTCCAAACGTGACGTACACAGCTGGAATAAAGTCACACCTGTTTCACCTCAACTTTTACGAAATCACACGTTCCAGCCTCCGTCAGTGTTTAGAGCGACTTCCTGTCTTTTGTGTAATTCTGCAGTGAAACTCAAGCACGTGTTGTTTTGCAGTTTGAAATGAAACTCAGATCCTCCAGCTCCAAAACCACAGTCACATGAAAACATACCAAACATCTTAAATGCAGAGCAGCTCTTTGTCTTATATAAGAGCTGCTCCGAACCGGAGAACAGCAAGAGGGCGAGAGTCACCCGAAACCACAGGAAGCTCCGGACAAACTCTCCCTCTCTCTGCTCGTTACACAACAGCTGGAGAAACGGGAAAACAATGACGACGGGTCCGAGAGGAGGAGAGACTCCGACATCTCTGCTAAAGCTGAGTGAACAGTGACTGTCACCTTTAAAACCTTCTGCTGCTCTGACAGTGAAAACACTGCAGCTCAGTATCAGCAGCTTTTGGTTTTCCTGCTGCGGCGCTGACTGGTGAACCAGAGCCAGATGCTTCTGGGAGCTTCACCAGTCAGCTTCCAGTGTCCCATTACTAAAACCCAGTGAGCAACAATGGAAAAACTCCCTGAGCGGAGCCAGCACGCCAACGACGCGCTGCACTGATGCCATGGAAATAAAAACCCCAACACATCAGGAGCGATTTTCCCCGAGGAATCAAAGCTGGAGTGATGGATGGAAGGACAGAGGGAGGGATGGAAAGATGTGCCCAGGATATGGGAAACAGGATAACTGGATATATGTTTTCCAATCTGAACAAATCCACTTTAGGAGGGGAAGAGTCTGAGGAGGCTCCACTTGAGCCTTTTTATGAAAAATCAGAGCAGGAAAGAAAAAAATCGCCCCTGAGGTCACAACGAATTAAACACAACCGTTTCACCTCATTGGAGAGAGGATTTCAAAACGTGATTTCTTCTTCTTTCTTTCATCAGAAATATAATGAAGAGGAAATCAATCATCATGGAGTTCTTCTGTCAGAGTACGGATGACTTTAATCTGAAAGAGCGACAGAAAGGAAGGAGCTGGACTCACTTCCTGAGGCTTTTATTTCTGAGACAATGAAAACAAAGTAGAGACTGAAAACAACGATTCTGTCCTGACAAACCTGAACACACACACACGCACACACACACACACACTCACACACACGCCAGGTTCACTGGTGTGACTGTGGAGGGGGAGGGCGAGCGAGGCGGGTTATTACGATGTGGGAAAAGAGAGAGAGCATGATGTGAGTAATTGGAAGCAGCTGCGGAGGGAAACACTGATCCTGGTTGGTTGTCCGTGGGTTTGGAAGCTGCTCTGAGAACAGCCAGATGACGCAACACGGTGACAGCAACACAACACCAGCCCACATCTCACATTACAGGGCTGCTTCAGACCCGGGGTTTGACTCTGTCTCAGGGAGACTGGATAAACATGATGCTGGGTGACGGAGACACCGAAGGACGAAGAGACGCCGTGAACAGCTTCTGATGTTCCCATGGAAACGTTTCCAGTCAGAGACGCAGCCCAGCGTCCACACGATTTACAAGCACCGTCATCAAACGCACCATAACGGCCGCTGTGGTTCCCAGTACAACCCATGGTCACACTGAGCTTTTTCCACCACTGTCTGCAAAATGCCCCCTCACCCCCCCTCACCCCCCTCACCCTCCCTCACCCCCCCTCACCCCTCCAACATGCTAACCAAAGCCTTTCAGTCCAGTGGTGCAGACAGATGACTCCTGAAATTACAGCTGCAGGCACCAAGGAAACCTCATTATCATGAGCTCTTACAGTTTCCTCCATCGTCTGAGTAATCGAAGCAGGATGAATGAGTGTGTGAGAGTGTGTGTGAGTGAGTGTGTGAGAGTGTGTGTGTGTGTGAGTGTGTGTGTGTGAGTGAGTGTGTGTGTGAGTGTGAGTGTGAGTGTGTGTGTGTGAGTGTGTGAGTGTGTGTGTGTGTGTGAGTGTGTGTGAGTGTGAGAGTGTGTGTGTGTGTGTGAGTGTGTGTGAGTGTGAGAGTGTGTGAGTGTGTGTGTGTGAGTGTGTGTGAGTGAGTGTGTGAGAGTGTGTGTGTGTGAGTGTGTGTGAGTGTGTGTGTGTGAGTGTGTGTGAGTGAGTGTGTGAGAGTGTGTGAGAGTGTGTGTGTGTGTGAGTGTGTGTGTGTGAGTGTGTGTGTGTGAGTGTGTGTGTGAGAGTGTGTGAGAGTGTGTGAGAGTGTGTGAGTGTGTGTGAGTGTGTGTGTGTGTGTGTGTGAGTGTGTGTGAGTGAGTGTGTGAGAGTGTGTGTGTGTGAGTGTGTGTGAGTGTGTGTGTGTGAGTGTGTGTGAGTGAGTGTGTGAGAGTGTGTGTGAGTGAGTGTGTGAGAGTGTGTGTGTGTGAGTGTGTGTGAGTGTGTGTGTGTGAGTGTGTGTGAGTG